>NW_026923230.1:0-21148 GCF_032062105.1 Saccostrea cuccullata | reverse complement strand
TATAATTTCAAAACTAAAGGAATCAACATTTGCAATAAATGTACATATACACAAAAATGTGTATCTATGCTCTACCGGAAATGCAAGCAATATAAAGAGGAGGAGGAGGGAAGGTATTAAGTCTTAATATACCCTTTTCAGAATATGTATTTTTTGTATCAATTGAATCACCCCTCTGCATTTTAAATTTTATGAGTATTTGTTTATCCACTGTCAATTTCTTTTTTCAGGACTCAAAGCTAAAGATCTTGAAATTTAGTTAACTGTTGGGCAAATGCCGTCGAAGAGCAAGAGAGATTTGTGGTGGTGAATATAGGGAGTAAAATGCATAAAAGCTTAGTAGCAAAATTAATGATTAAAAATAGGGGGGAAAATTTAATTTGAACTTAAAAATTGAAAAAAAAGTTATTTGTAAGAATGTTTATGGTCATTTTATTTACTTTAATATTTTAGGCCCAAAAGCAACAAGACATGGAAAGAATGCTGAATAAAGAGATAACAGCAGAACAGACAAAGAGCAAAAACATTGACAACATCAGGTATGATTGTCAAAATACAAATCTAATATCAAAACTTCAAATGGTTTTGACATACAGTGTATTTCAATCCTTCCTAATTATACGTAGAGCTAGTGCTGAGATTACCAATATCATAAACGTTGTATTTCTCTACACAGAGAGTTGACTGAGTTAAACCTTTAAATTAAATTCGATTTTAAAATTATTTATTTCCCATGTAAATGTAGATATAGATGTATGATTCTTTACTTTCAAAGAAAAAAGCTTCAGATTTTAAAGTTTGACTATTCATGGACAGAGACGTTTGAGGAAGCAGAGAGAAGAGCTGAGGTATTTTAGTCCATTCAAATTTATTCAATGGGGATTTAATGATGTATGTCACTGTTCGACTTATTTTGCCTTTGTTTTATTTACAGTTAGCAAAAAGTTTTGGACAGAGAACTGGAGTGGAGAGAAGCAGAGCTGAATACACTCAGAGAAAAGGAGTGCAGATAGACATCTTCAGGTAGTGACTCAGTTTTGTGCTACATTCCTAAAATTTCATCATTCATTTCATTAGTATATTTTTTTTTCTGTGAATAATTCATAGCTCCAAGTGACTGACAATACTTGGAATAAAAAATTTACTGATTGAAGATAATAGTTATACTTATAGTGAACTTGATAAAAAAATATTTTTTAAATAAAACTCTCTTCCTTGTAATTTAAACTTTTTTGCACCAAAATTTGTCTATTATATATTGAATTATTATTATTTAGAATTTATAGACTTAAAAATATAAGAAGACATCATTGTAAAAATGTGAACAATATTGATCAATTTCATGCTGTCCTCCATTTTTTTTACCCAAATGTAACTTAAAATTGATTGTCTAGTGCAGTACAAAAATGCTTTTTCATATCTTAGGGAAAAGAGACATGATACAAAGAGGCTAGGAAACACTTCAACAAAAAAGACGTAACTCGAAGAATAAAACGAGAGGTAAAGTGTTCGTTCTTACATGTAAATATGTGCATGAATGTGATACATGTATGTGTTAATTTATCAAGAACATTTTTTTTCCTTTTTGAATGTCTTTTAATTGATAATTTTCTTGCATTCAGAAAAAAAAGCCAATAAAGATACATTTATAATTATACATATTTGTTTAGACCACCAACCCACCCTCAACAGAACAAAGAAAGAATGTGAATAAATATAACAGAGATTATAGTTAAATTAGAGATAAGAGAGATTTTCCGAAAGAGGACCAACAAATTACAAACAATGATCTAACAGATAAACAGTCTCCAACTGAAAGGATGAAGTTAGCAGAGCTGAGAAAAGCAGATATATAAGTTATCTTAGAGGTAAAGAAGGCAGAAGAGCTTATCCAAGAGAGAAAAAGTCAGCAGACCTTGCATTTACAGATAAACAATTTATCCTAGAGTAAAAGAAGTCAGCAGACCAAGCATTTACAGATAAACAAGTTATCCTAGATGAAAAGAAGTCAGCAGACCTTGCATTTACAGATAAACAAGTTATCCTATAGAGGAAAAGAAGTCAGCAGACCTAGCATTTACAGATAGAAAAGTTATCCTAGATTTATTTTTATCTTAACGTAGTTTATTTTAATTTGTTTTAGGGTGCTGAAAAATCCATTTGGTAAATATAAATAAAAGCTTGATGCAAGGACAGAAGAATAGTTTGGAGGAAAACTGAAAAATTTTCACACCTTGACCACGACAAAGATTTTATAACAACGCTGTTTATGTGACATGTTTATTTAATTGTCCATCTATAGAATGTCACTCTCTTATTTTATCTCTTTGTGTGACACATAATTATGTTCCCCAAACGAAGTTGGGGAACATATTGTTTTTACTCTGTTTCTTATTATTATTATTATTATTATTATTATTTTTCTTCTCGGAAAATTTTGTCCGCGAATGATCTTGTAAAGTACACATCCGATTAAGGGGAAACCTTTTTAGGGTAAGTAGGCATGTTATGTAGAATTGCGGAATCAAGGTCATTTTGCGCGCACGTGCTTGCAAGAGCGCGCACGTGCAAAACTTGAAATGACCAATATATAATGGATATAACCGTAACTTTTCTATTTTTAGACGAAATATTTTGAAACTCATAATGTAAGGATATATGAGTAGTATGCACAAGATGACATGGTCAAAATAGCAAGATCGCACGTGCAAGCACGTGCGCTTCGCTCTGATTGGCTGAAACTAAAGTCTCAATATCTTTCTTGTTTTTTGATAAAATCATTTGAAATTTTGAACATAGTCAAACATTAAGGAGATCTACAGCCCGTAATAAAAGAAATATCATGAAAGCATGTGCATGCACGTGTGCTTGCAAGAGCTCGCACGTGCAACACGAGAAATGTCCAATATAATTGATACAGACGTAACTATTTAAATTATTGATGATATGCTTTGAAACTCATATTATAAGTATATATTAGAAGCATAGACAAGATGACATGGTCAAAAAAGCGAGATCTCACGCGCATGCACGTGCGCTTCGCTCTGATTGGCTGAAACTAAAGTCTCAATATCTTTCTTGTTTTTTTGACGAAATCCTTTTGAAATTTTAAATATAGGCATGCATAAGGATATCCTACAATAAGATATATAGCAATTATTTTGAAAAGGCGTGCATGCACGTGCGCTGCAATCTGATTGGCTTATGCTTTAAATAGCTATAACTCCCTTGGTTTTCAACCAAACAGGATGGTATTTGGAACATAGACAGATATAATGGACTTCTACTGGTCACCATGCACATGCATACACGTGCATGTACGTGCGCTGCAATCTGATTGGCTGAAACTTTGAACAGCTATAACTCCCTTGGTTTTCAACCAAACGGGGTGGGATTTAGAACATAGATAGATGTAATGGACTTCTACAAGAAAGTATGGTCGCCATGCTCATGTGAGCACGTGCGTGCACGTGAAATGAGTAAAATCAAAAATACACTTGAATTAGCGTATTTTTTAATACGTTTGGATTAAATACTTTGATATTTAGTATATTAAAATCTATAGATTGTAAAGACAAGATTGTATGGTCATTACGCACATGCATTCACATGCGCAAGCGTG
Organism: Saccostrea cuccullata; assembly: GCF_032062105.1. NCBI lineage: Eukaryota > Metazoa > Mollusca > Bivalvia > Ostreida > Ostreidae > Saccostrea > Saccostrea cuccullata. Next base: position 17,526 of record NW_026923230.1, on the reverse strand, counting down.
CAATGCTAGAATTTGAATGAAATTGGTACACTTCTGGGTAAACGTTGTTAAATCTCAAATGCGTAGAGTTTGTCTTATTTAATAAAGCTTATAGGGAATATGGCACCAAAAGGGAGTTGGGGAGCGTTTGGGGAACATCTGTAACGGTCCCCGTTACAATTAGCACTAGTTTCTTCTTTGTGTTTAATTTGTTTTACTTAAACTTGTTATTTTTTGGTCAGTTGGAGACGGACAGCCGTGCCGTCAAGACCAAACTGTAGTCGAAAGAAATACTAAAATAAATCCAGAAAATATCCTAAGTTGTTTTGAACATCTTTATTTCTGCCTATAAAGTAAAACGGTTCGATCCCTTATCAAACGCATTGGAAGCACTGGGATAAGAAGCGCCATAGGCCGAGTTTGGAAATACGTTACTGGTGGAGAGTAACGTATTTCCAACTCCGCGTTGTTATAAAATCTTTGTCGTGGTCAAGGTATGAAAATTACTTTATGGGATTAACTCTGTTTAACACCAATTGATAATTTGATTAATTCAAAATGATTCACGTGGAACGTAAGATATCTTGCTGAATAAATAAAGGATCAGAAAGGTTTCATAAAAATTATCATAAAAAGCAGCAAAAATAACTAAATAACAAATCAGTAATTATAATGAAGTTGAACATTTAAAATCTTGTAATTTTTCATCACGACAAATGTCGTGTACTCATTATGTGAATTTCTAATTCAATAATTAGTAAACGACAATAGTTGAAAGGTATTTTCTATACTCGTAGAGACTTGAAGCTGATGGCTTGTTAATACTTCCCGAGGAGATTGGGGTGTTTTTTAAAACAAATCATCAACTTCTCAAAAAAAGTCCATACGTTTACGATCAGTAAATGTATCATTATATGTGGGCAGCAAACGTCTGAATTTTTGGTAAGATATGTCACAGTCTTAAAGTGCTCAAAAATTTTTCGGATTACCCAGACAATCTGTAACACAGTTGTAAGTCGTAGGATATTTTCACTGAAGATTAGCATTGTTTATTAACTGATGTGAGAATTAATATGAGGTTTAATTAAAGTCATCAGCTTTAATGATTGGTAGCTTCTTTGTACAAGGCTAATTCAAAATAGTTTAAGAATAATGAAACATGTTTATCAAAACCTTTACTTTTGATATATATCAATTCAATTTAAAGAAAATCATGGTGTATTTGAAACGGTCTATGAATCTGTAAAAACTCAGTGTCACGAAAAGTTTAAGAAGTAAGTATAAACATCTTGTTTTGATTGACCTGAAAGGATGAAACTTTAAATATCCTAGTTGATTCTCGGACAACATAACGTAAAGCAGGTAAGCAAAAATTGCACAAAAATCATTTTAATTTTTTTCAATTATGTATGCTACTCTGAAGTTTTACTTTCCCTCTGTAGAATAAAACTGATGAAATATTAACGATCAAAATAAAATAATAATGACTATCATTGAAGCAGCATGAGAGACACAAAAGTATCCTTTATTGATACAGAGAATAAGAACATCTACCTTTTAAGAAAATCTAAATGTTTCTAAGTTGCCTTTTTCTTTAACTAAGAAATCATCATGGACGTGCGAAAGTGGATCATTCTCTGGTTCCTGATTTTATGTCTAACAGGAGGACAAGGGGCTCCGAATCAGAAACCTCACATCTTCTTCATTGCAGTTGATGATATGGGTAAGAAAAGACAAATTATCAAGAACATGAAAGTACTAAAACGATTGAAAGTTCTACTGAGCTACTGACAAGTTTAGTCCCTCACGGTTTAAAAGAAACAAATTGCACATTGCAAAAACCTAAGAACTGATTGAATCTATTGATTCTCAATAAAAAAAAAATTTTCCATTCAGGTAATCACGATATCGGATACAACAATGATGAAGTCCTGACCCCTAATCTTGACCGTCTGGCAGAGGCGGGGGTGATACTGGACGCTAACTACGTCTACCCTGTCTGTACCCCGTAAGTCCAAGGCTGATTTTGATTGAAATGGAGTAAACGTTAGACATATGATATCCCAGTGACATACATTTGCCATAAAAGGCAACAGATTTTTTGCTGAATTGACCAATAATCTTTATTTTAATGATAATGAAGGGAACAAATTAACACGTGAACATTCTTGATTATTTTTCTGGTTTCAAAAACTATGCTCTTGTGGAATTACTTTTAGTACTTTCAAAATTACTTTTAGTTCGAGATCTGCTTTCATGACAGGAAGATATGCCCATAAAACAGGATTCCAGGTAAGAGCATCGGTATTTTCTGTATAGCAAAATATTTCATGTTAACACTCAGTTGTTCTACCCAGTGCATTGATACAATGGTTGATACCTGTATCTTATACCAATCAGTAAGTTATTCTACTGAACATTTCTCAGTTCATGTTAATTTTCATTTAGCATGAGGTCGTTGCAAACAGTCAACCTGCTTATATAGAGAGTAAATACAAGACGGTTGCAGAAAAACTCACAAACAATTATGGATACGCAGCTCATATGATTGGAAAGTAAGAATTTTTTTTATCTTTACACATTCCTCAATTCGTATCTTTTTTTCATCAAATTAAAATGTAAAAATTTAAGCCATGCTTCGAATTAACAAAATACATGTTTGAAAAATTAATGTTTTATTTTTTTAGATTTTGTTAAAGCCATATATGGCGTATGTACAATGAAAATTATTAGACTAAAATTATAAGAACTTAATTATTATTTGTATCATTATTTCATATAAAGATAGAACTTTTCCGTAAATGACAAAATCAAAGTCAATTGCGTTATCATGCGATATCACAATTTAGTTTGGATTCTCGGAATTTTCTCCGACTCGGAAGAAAATACAAAAGATTTAAATAACACATTACAGAGAAGATAAAATCGTATTATTAGTTGAAACGAGGTGTTCTCCGTGTTCAGAACTGTATGAAAAGTTTTAATTTAAATGTATTAACTCTATTTCTTTACTTAATTTTGTATTTTTTGAAATTATATTTTTTGATCAGTTATGTCATATTTGGCTTAAATATTTTTTTGTTATTTTATACTTATTTACCAGCTATGTCGTTTGAACAAATACGAGTATATGTGTAATCATAAAACCTTTATACATTTAGAATATTCATACCAAGAGCCTAGTTTTCTTTATCAACAAGAATGTTAATACAGACAAAGCTTAATATGATTTATTTAATATTTTCCTTAGATGGCATCTAGGATTTTGTAAAGAGGCAGTGACACCAACTTTTCGAGGGTTCAACTCGTTCTATGGGTATTATGGCGGCGGAGAGCACTATTACACTTATACAGCGGGTATGGAGGAAATTATTAAATTATTGTATTTATATTTTAAATTTCTTTGTCTGAAATACGATTACAAGTTATAAAACTAGTTGATTTCTGCATAAAGCTACTTGTTCATTGTTCGACGTTGTTAAAAAATAAAACAAGTGCATGGTAGGAGAGACAGATAAACAAATAAACAGATGGAGGAAAGTAATCTGAGGTTTGACAACTTGAATTTAAGGAACCAAGAGCAAGTTTATATAAGAAATAACTGTAGGATTTGTTGGTTTCATAAATGATGATGATTAAGCAATTTGTTTGATCACATCATAAAACCAAAAAAAAAGTTATTATAAGTTAAATAATGAATTTTAACATTATTTTGTCTTAGCCTTGTCTGTACACATATTATATCTCTTACTCAGGGGGAAACAAAGATTTCCATGACAACCTAACAGCAACAACACCAGAAAACCCTAACTATCCTCAAGAGGATGAAGATGGATATTCAACGGTAAGTAATTGAATTATTACATACAACACTAGAAAACCCTAACACTAGAAGCATATTTAACGGTAGATGAATAGTCCCAAGAAAGTGGAAACTGAATTTATTACGGTAGGTTAAAACATAAGAGCACAGACTCGCTGGGATAATTGATTTTCTGTAGTTGATCATCACTCCTCTCCTCTGATGTATTTTGTAGATAATATTAATTCTCTTCCTCCTTGGGAGAGTTGAAGTGTTTATGGAGTAAATAGTTGGATATATCAATCCTCTTTCTCTATTGGATAGTTGTAATAATTTTCTGTTATTGTCACTCCTTTTCCCTTCCTCTTTCGATGAGCTGCACTTCTCTCAGTTATGAATTATCAATTTTTTTTTTATTTCTGGGATAATTGAGGTTTTCAGTTTTGCTCCCCTCTAAGATAGTTGAGACGAAGTTTTATTTTTTAAATAATCAGTTTCCTTCTTTGTTTTGCCATATGGCATAAGGAAATAAAGAACTGAATTGAATTGAATTTGGGATTGTTGAAATGATGTTTTTGTAGTTGGTTATACATCATCCTCCTTTGTGGGATGGTTGAAGTGTATAAAGTTGGATATGCCTTCATTCCCAAATTTGCGAGATGTGAAGTTTTTTAAGTTGAATATCAGCCCTTGTTGTAGTTTTCTGCCCTCTTGCTGTCTGCGTAATGTTAGAAGTTTACTCTAGTTGCGTATCACTGCTTTTGGTTTCTGGTCTTTTGTATAGTTAATAATCAGTCTTATTACTCTCCGGGTTACTTCAAGTTTTCCTATAATCGTTAGATTTCAGTTCTCTTTCTCCCTGCAATAGTTGAAAAATTTCAGTATTTGACCTCCATGTACAGTGTGATTAAGTTTAAATTCATTGAATAGCCATCCTTATTCTCTTCTTTTCGAGAGAGGCGAGTGTCGACACCAGATGCGTACATGTAGTACGAAAAGTAAGGCAATTTTCTCTTGAACAGGCTTTTTCATCAATCGTGTTTTGACAAAATAAGTACAGATACGTCTTTATTTCTTTTTTCATGTACATGCAATTTTCTGTAATTAGAATAAACATGATGGTTGTAATTTAATTAAAAATGAATCAAAATTCACAATTTTGCACCGAGAACAAATACATGGAACAACAAGGATTTCATGCAAGCTTTGCTCTTAAAAACTTATTTTAAAGTGTTATGCTTTTTTATAGTATGAATACGCAAAAAGAGCCATCAGCATCGTACAAAACCATAACAGCTCCCAGCCACTGTTTATGTACCTGGCTTTCCAGGCTCCCCACAGTCCTCTCTTGGTATGTATTGTGTCAACACGATTTACCACACAAAAAATTAAACCTGGAGAAAAGTTAAAGCGTCGTGAAATGTTAACATCACAGTTTGACCTCTCTAGGCACCCCAGGCTCTAAAGGACAAATATCCCGGTACCTGGACGTACACGGACGAAGATGGATCGACGATCACCACAGAAAGATCCACATTTTATGGTTGGTTTACACGTTTATTTAGGTTGTCGTTAAGAAAGCACTTTAAATAAGAAATGGACCCAATAGTCCATTAAAATATAAAAATTAAAAGTAATATTTTCAATTAGAAAACATTAACATTAAAAAATTACTTCATGCATGACCTTTAATGGACATTTCAAATGCCTAATAATATGATAAATAAAAACGACCTTATTTGATAAATCGATCATAACTACGTACGTATGTCTTTGATATAAAAAGCTTCATCGGAATCAACATGATAAAGTTTTACATATTTAATTTTAAAGGCCAATGGGATGCAGATGTTTGATTTTTTATCGTACGTTACGGTAGTTTAAATTAAATTGAAGAACCTTTTTGTAGCTATGGTAACAGCGGTAGACCAGGCTGTTGGTGAACTTCACGCCGAGCTGGAAAAGTTACGACTCCTGGAAAACGCCATCATCGTCTTCACTTCTGATGTATATTTGAACACCAGTGTTATCATTGATAATAATAAAATGGCGAAAATCATTAACCATTTTTAAGAGCAATGCATTAAATTATGTATTTTTTAATGCTATCATAAGTAAAATGTAAATTGTTACAATGATTATTAGATATTAAAGCTATATATGGCGTTTCGGAGCTAAAAAAAAAAGTACGATATTTACAGTAGATTTACATACTACTAGTATTTGCTATTAACCTTCAAAATAATTTTTTCATCGATTTGGAACTTAAATATCCCCACGTTTCTATAGTAAAAGTGACTTTAAACCGTGTCTAATATTTAATACCGATTCGGTAAAAATCGGTTATTGTTTTAAATCGCAAATATCTATGAAACGCGATTGATTTAAATTCTGTAATTTTCAGGAAAGTACGTACTATTTTTTTGTACAGTAACAAAACATATAGAAAGATCTTTTTAATTTTAGTTAGTCTGAACTTATTAAAAAAAACGCCATGTATGACCTTAACTGCAGGAGACACTGTTTCATAAAGGTGTATTCATACATTAATTTAATGAGATGTTAACTTTTGTGTTCAGAATGGCGGACTGCCTAAACTAGGAGGGTTCAATAATCCCTACAAGGGCACCAAGGGCACTTATTTCGAGGGAGGAATTCGTGTCCCAGGATTTGTTTACAGCAAAAACTTACTTACAGTGTCTGGCTACAGGAACCAGGGGTAAGACATTATCTAGGCAAAGATTCGCCGTATTATCAGATACATGAAAATCATTGATGGAAAGTAATATCAAATGCAAAATAAAGAATGAGTTTCTCTTGACTTTTACATAAAGTCCCTTTTTGTGAATTATTTTATCTATTATTTTTATTACTTAATTGGTACAATAGCTGATATATACTTTGTTCAGAATGCTTCACGCAAGCGATTGGTTGCCTACCTTCATCAGTCTGGCGGGAGGAAGAGCAGGTAAGTACATTCCAAGAAAAGAAAAACAAACGAAGATCAAACACTCCAACAATGACTTCATTTAAGCAAACAAATTTGCCAGTAGCCTAGAGATGTATCATAGTAATGATTTTGACTGAAAGTTAAAGGTCACTAAGAATACATAAAGGGGTGTAAATCTGGATGTGCTGGGTGGAACAAATTCCAAATTACTACGGTAACTTGGAATGAAATTTTAATAAAAGAGATTCTTTTTCAAATAAATAAATGCCTTGCAACTTTAACTTATTGATAATATCAGTTTACCTGTGAACTACCCAACTCATAACTGGTGGAACACCATACCTATGTAGAGCGTTTTCACCCAACAACAGTAACCAAAGTACCGTATTTCGATATTGCATAAACTTTTGATTAATTTGGGTGTTTGGAGCATGATTTTATTCCTCAATTTTCAATTTGCCTACACACATTATGTAATGTTTCATAATCTACATATGTGTTCAACTAAATAAAATCATGGATACATTTCAACCAAAGCTGTCTTACATGTTTTTATTTCTTATGCATCAGCTGGACTAGTTCTTATTTACATGAAGTAGAAATTAATATGATCAAGGGACGTCTACAAAGCGAAGAGAAAAGATAAGATAATATTTATTTAAAGTCGGGTACATCAAACAAAAAAGATTAGCTCTGGAGAGCTATTTTCCGACTACCTATAACGTTACATAAAATACAACAATCATACATAATACTACTAAACAAGAAACAGTATTTAAAAATTATATCACACTAATAAATATCACTATTACTCCGTGGTGCTTTACAATGACATATGACATAGTATTTATCACATTATACCAACGACTGAAAATAAAATAAAGTCTGTTTACTAGTTTCTAAAAATAAATTTAGCGACAAGCACAGCAATCACAACAATTTCCGTACCAACTTCTTATATTATTAATATTTCTAAAAGATTCTGGTAAAGAATTCCATAGTTTTGTGGATTCATATCCAAAAGACTTGAACCCATACGTAATGGATCTTGCTCTTGTTTTCGTGTATCTAAAAGAATGTTTCTTTAATATGGATAAAATCGAGCAGGTAAGATGGGCTTTGTTTGTTTAAAATCTTAAAAGAGATAGTCTGGCTTATGAAATAAGGAGAAGGAGGGACTTTCTTTCAAAAGACAAAATATAGTTGAATATTTTTGAATCAATTATGTTTGATTTGTAGTCGTCTTTTTTCTACAGATTTGGCTTCAGACAGTGATTTAGTGGACATTGATGGCGTGGACCAGACTCAGATGTTATTGAACAATGGAGCATCAGCAAGGTCTAAAATCATAATCAACATCGACGACCTGGAAACCAGATCAGCAATCTTTGGAATCATGTATGTAAACTTTTGTAAACTTTTTTTTTTTATTAATTTAACACTTTCACATGTACATATAAAATAATTTTCATCATTTGGTACACAATAACAATGGGTCTACACACAATATACAGTTATGTTTATAGAATGTGAAAGGTGTTTTTAAAAAAAAAAAGACAAAGAAAAGGGGGGAGGGGTAACTTTTGTAAACTTAATACCTGCCTTAATTAAGGCCGTGATGTACTGGGCTTCCTTACCCATTGCATGAGCAGTGGGTCTTTTTTGAGCAGCCTTAACTTCTACTGTAAAAAACGAGATCTCGCCTTGTACGGTTTCATCCAAATACTGATCTCTGCTGTAGAACTCGAACCTAACACTGTTAGAAATATATTTTATAATACAGAAATTGATCTATTCTTCAGCAGAGATGTTTTCTTATTTAAATGATAAATATATTTTATAGTTTTATGAAATCTGCTTGTCATCGTAGTAAACAAAATGGCACAGACGTCTGGAAATACGTTCAAGGAGACATTGGATCCAGAGACATAGTCTATACAGCGACAAAAGTCAACAAGAAGAGAAATTTTCTACAGCGGCTTATTGAAGCACTAAAGCAGAAAAAGTCCAAAAGGACAAAGCGGGCTATTACTGACAGATACCTGTTTAAAATATCTGGTACGTACACCACAAGGGTATCGAGGATACATGTACATTTATACTGACGTATAATATGTACTTCTTCATCGCCACTCGATATGAAAGCTTATGTTTTTAAGAACCGTGACCCTTCTCAAATTAAATCCAGTCCATGAAGCAAATTGTTTTATTTTTCCGTGAACATGGTGAAATAATTTTACCGGTTCCTTGGGGATCTACTGGATAATTTCCATTCTTTCTAACTGGAATATACCTACAAACCGATGCAAAGATATTGATTATAAGGATATAAATTCATTGGGTTTGATGACCCACGAAATTCATGAACTTTTGGACCCATGATGAACAATATGATTACTCACAAGCACTAAGAAATAGGCGTATAATAAAAATAAAACTACTCTTAAGTAATTCAACTTTAAAAGGTATATTTATATTTTAGATGATATCACCGAAGACGTCAATTTGTACGGTGATTCATCCCCCGATATTCAAAATATCCTGTCAGACTTGCAGGAAGAAGTAAGAGCTGAGAAGAGGATCGCGGTGAGCCCTATGAATCCGTATGAGTGCACCAACGCCAACAACAAAGTCAACGGATTCTGGACCGCGGGGGCGGGAGACGGATGGTGTGGTTGTACATAATAATTATTCCCTTTGAAATTAAAACTTATATCCAATCATGATTCTGTTGTGCTTTTAATTTCCTTGTAATTGGAAGGAAAAGTATTTAAAAATCCTTGCATTTGAAAACATGCTTTTATTGCAAACGGAAGTTGTTTGTTCAGTTATTGGCTATGGAAAGATTTTTTAGACAATTTATTTTATACTCTATTCGAATGACCAGGCAGTGAATACTGTAACAGGTATGTCTTACATACACTGTAGTACCTGATACATGTACCTATGCATAATTTGACGTTTCGTTTTGTTTCTAGTTAAATTTTGTCAATTTGGAACAAAGTTAAATGTTAAAATGGTTTTAGACAGTAAAACTTTGAAGTACAATTCCAAATATAAAGAAATGAATATGAAGAGAATTTACACAAATCTGTCCTTTGATTGAACATTGTCATTATACATTTGAAAATGAACTTAACATTGTAAGACTGGTTTTAAAATTAGATATGCATTAATAACAATGACATGTAATAAAATGATGTCATTACTCCCTATTCATCTCCCTCTATAATAAATAATAATAATAATAATGACCTTTATTTATCCAGAATAACACAATTAGCATAAAGCTAGTTTTCATTGTGGTCCTGCATTATAACATATTTACAATCACATAAGGATATACAAAATTAACATCTTAATATAAACACAAGATATAAAATACAACATATACATGAGGAAGCATATCTTTTATACACTCAAACATTGGGAAAAAATCCATTTTAAGTATTGAGTCTGTTAAAATACTCAGCGAGATACACAGATTTAAAAATATCCACTGACCTAGAATTTCGAACATTTTGTGACAGTTTGTTCCATAAAAATGCACGTGAATATCTAAAAGAACGTTTGTAATTTTCTGTTTTGGCTCGTGGTAAATACAATATGTTTGACATAAAATCATTCGACCTGGTTTGGCGACAATTGACATCTCTTGTATATTGAAACACATTCAAATAATCTGGCATTTGATTGTTTAAAACCTTAAATAGAAAAGTGACCTGTCTAAACATAAAATAATCCTTGATTGGCATCCAGTTTAAACAGGAAAATAAAAAGGTAGTAGGAGTTAAAATATCTCGAATGTTTAAGAGTATTCTAGCTGCCCTCTTTTGAAGTTTGTACAACTTTTCTAAAAACATTTGATTTTTCACATTGCACCAAACAGTGGAACAGTAAGTAAAATGCGGAAATACAATACTATTAAAAACCTAAATTAAAGCATTTGGTGGCATAAAATGACTCACTCTCTTAAGCACAGCCAGTTTTCTTAAAATTTTCTTTGAAATAAAGTCAACATGAACATCCCAAGATAAGGTATTATCAATATAAACACCAAGTAATTTGGCCTGCTTCACAAATTCAATTTGAACATCATTAAAATTTATGATAAGATTTCTACATTTTTGTAACCTTTTGGATGTGCCAATAAGCATGCACTGCGTTTTTTGGAGATTTATACTGAGCTTATTTTTTATCATCCATTGAATTCCTGATTCTAAATCTTCTTGAAGTTTTTTCTCAATAACGTCTATGCATTTATCGCTTACATCCTGCGAGATGTCGTCTGCGTACATTGTGACTGACGAGTGTTTAAGACATTTTGAGTAGTCATTGATATATAAAATAAAAAATAACGGTCCTAAAATTGACCCTTGAGGGACACCTAAAGATATTTCTTTTTCTCGAGACAGAGCACCGCGCCAACTGACACTTTGCTTACGATTTAAAAGATAAGATTTAAAAAATTTAAAAGTATTTTCACAGATTCCAAATGACCTCAGCTTGTGTAAAAGAACTTTATGATTGACTGTATCAAAGGCCTTACGCAGGTCAATAAACAGAACTCCAGTAAGTTTACCGTCCTCCATGTTTTTAAACCATTTATCTGTTAGATTGTCTAGTGCTGTTTCACATGAGCGACCTGGCCTAAAACCTGATTGACTTTCAGTTATTAGTTTGTTCTTTGATAAATATTCATAAAAAGAATTAAAAACATGACGCTCAATAATTTTGCTAACGAGTGGCAAAATAGATACGGGTCTGTAATTGTTTACTAGATTTTCATCACCCGCTTTGTACAATGGAACTACTCTTGCTCTTTTCCTCTGTATTATGTATGGCATAAGTACACTAAAAACACAAGGATTCAAAACGAAATTAACAATATAGCCACGTCCTTATCAGTACAGAACATATTCTGTTTGATTATTTGACGTGTTCGAACTCGATGTAACATACAAACCAATGCTTCACGCTACGAAATTTAGTAGGCCTACTCACAACGTTACCCGAGGAAAGAAATCACGTGGTGTATTATAATATTGAAAGTGACAACCCTTGGTTACAAAGAGATGGCTGACTTAGATATATTCATTTCTTAAAACCAAACGAAAAATGCTTGCTTTGAAAGCCATTTTTCCACCATTATTGCATGAGTTAATTGGAAGCTGGAATACAATACTTACAATGTATTTACTGTTTTATTGTCTCATATATTCTAGCATTGGTCTACAGTAAAAGATAAGGTCAATGAAAAATTCATGTACTAGTATATTTTTTCTTTTTTTAAAAATAAATTCTAATCAACACTGCTGCCAATAATTCAAATTAATGATTCCATATAATATTGAATCCATTAAAAACTCTACAAAAAAATGCAGTATACCTAGTATTCTCTTGCATTATTGATGCAGTTGGAGATAGAAACTCATGATCAAAATAATGTTACGGAGAGCATTCATATTTAGCACCAGACACAAAAATACAGGTGTCATCTAAAGAGGCATATTGATAATGCAGGTTATCTTGCCTGCTTTTGGGTATTAGCTAAATCTCTCCAGAACGTTTACCCTCACACTGTTGGGGGGAAAGGAGATGTGAAAAATGGATGATTTAAATAGCAGAGGTGATGTTTTACACGAAGATTCATAGTTATCATTGATCATGACATGAAAAGCACACCTAGTAAAAATATCGATTACCATGTCAAAATAATTTAAAATTGGTTATTAATTTAGTTTTGTGTTTGCTTTAAGAAGCAAAGAGTTAATATTCATTATCAGATAATCCCGCTCAGTCATTTATTCAAGCACCTACCTTGGTTTTATGCCCACTGCGCACTTTATCCGGCAAAACAGAATTTTCAGGAATCCATGGCTTCCAAGTATTATAAATGTAATGCAAAATTTTTGAATGATTAAAAAACCTACATTTTCCTGGAAATTGCTTCATTGTGCAATCACACAATTAACATCGAAGAACGTGTATCAATTTTCTCAAACATACAGTTTATGTACTGTATACTTTCTAGTTTTACCCAAGAATATGTATTATGATGGTTCTTATTACATTATTTGAAGAGGCAAAGTTAGGGTTCAAGGATTAAATTCTAATATTTTTCTATATTTTATTTAAATACTAAGTTAAGTGCATATTATGTCCTATGAAAGATTAGTGAAGTATTTACCCACTTAATTTGTAATAGAATATAAATTGTAGTTAATAGTAACTGGAACGGCGCCATTTGGTGATGTTTAAAATAATATTAATACATACATTGTATTTTAATCAAAAGAACAGAGATTTGGCTGCAGCTATTTTTTTCGAAATCGCATAAAATATTGCTTTTTGATTCAGCAAAAATCAAATAAACCTTAGTAACAATTATATGGCATTCAAGTAGAGCTTACATCTCACGGCTAGTTCTGTAGAATTCTACAGATCCTGACAACACAGTCAGTTATCAGATATTTTTTTCTATTTAATCTAGAAAGACATCCATAGGGGCTGAAACATCCCATGCATTCCTTTTGTCGATTATTTTATCAAAAAAGCAGGGGGGATGAAAGATTGCAAAAAATGCTATACCTCCCATTTTATCCCCTTTGACACTTGTAAGCACCTCTTTTATTTGATAACAGCAGCCCCGCGATAAACCCTGTTCAACCAATGGTGCAGCAGTACAGGATAAAACGGATGACAACTCGTAATTTATAAAACAAACGCTACCAAAATCAACACAACCTTGGTCCGGTTTTATTTCTATATTGATGTTTTCATGGTTACCTCTGTAACAACCAATTTTATCTTAATCTTTTTATGACGTCTGCGCATATCGAACGTTCAGATCAAAATTAACAAAGGTTTCAGAAGGAGAGAGAGCAAGGTCTTTTGCATCATAATCTGTAGGTAAGAAATGATACCAAATTACGTTTTTTTAAAGCTCAGAAAGTAAGTTTTTATAAAATGATTCTTATTTGTAAAAACACTAAAATCAACACATTAATATAAGAATGGCGTGAAATATGGACACCATATTCTGAAATATATTTAGTATAGGGAAGCTTGAATAAGGAAGACAGGAAATATGGACTGCTTTGTTAAAATCTTGGTTCTAGTCATGTTTCTTCTTCTACTGATTGAAAACAGACAAGACGTATGTAGTGCAGGTATGAAGCATCCTAATTCTTATAGCCTGATATTTTAGTTCAGGTGTTTATTTGTATCTAACAGCAATCTAAATTGCTATCCCAAAACAAGGGTTTTTTTTGGTTACTTTTCTCTTTGTCATATCAATTAAAAAGAAGCTGAAATTTGCATGCAGACTCGCAGGTGCATACTCTAACGTTCCGGGAGCCTCTTTTGTGTTTTTGTCTTTTCAGTGAACAATATTCAGGAAACTTTAACTTGTACTCTTAATTCTTTTAAAAATGACATCAGATTCAGTCATACACAACTTTTTAGGTTGTTTTGTTTAAAATATAAATCCTCTAATTTATAGTGAATCTTATAATATTCGATGCATACTATAATAATTTTGTGGAAAAACGTCTACAAAAAAAAATTAAAATTCGTTTAACGAGAAAAAGTTTAACCAATGTTTAGGATTATGCATTTATTTCCATGTCTAAATTCTAAAACTTTGCCGATCTTTGTACATTTTTATTTGAATTTGAACTAAATATAACTATATGTACATGTTTAATAACCAAGATGCTTTTTTTCTTTTTTTTCTGAAACAAAAATCAAAATAGATACGACAAGTGCACCACCACCTACATTAAACACCTCGTCAGGTAACTATGAAAAAAAGAAAAAGACTGTTTTCATGATTATACTTTCTTTAGTCTATATCTTTTTTTTCTTTTTTTTTTCTTTCTTTTTTCTGAAGATATATGATGTTTTCCAAAAAATAACTGAGAATATGGGTATAATTTTAGGTGGAACGACAACTACTCCAACTAAATCAGCGAATACTACAGTAACAGGTAGTTTAAATAGCCTAACAAAGTTATCAGATTTTGTCTCTACAACCACGCTGTCCTTGGTGCCAAGTTAAGAACACATATCGTCAGTTAACTTTGTTGAGGCTTTGTTACATCTTCTTCGTGACTAAGGACAGATGATATTTTTTTGAAAAATATTGTTTGTAAATAATGTAAACATAATTTTGTTTAAAATATTAAGTTTTTAAAAAAAAAAATTTGATGTTCAAAATTAACATTTTCCCTGTCATCCTTAAAAATCTATACAACTTCTCATAACATTATATGACATTATTATGAAGTTTGTAATGAAATGTTGAAATTTATGCCGCCAAACTTATTCATTTTACTAATACAAACATGACTTTACTCATTACTTTAATGATTTAAAAAAAGTTTGTTTTATTTGTCCATAATGGATTGAATAAACACTGACAACTGTTGAGTAAACTGCTTCCAATTCACTTCTGTGTGTTTTAAAACCTTGCTTACAATTTCTTCAATGTTTTGATATAATTCATTGAAAAAATATACAGTTTTAAAAAAGCCAGTTCGTTGTAGTATGTAACAAACATTTTGTTTTTTTTCAACAGTGTCTACAACTACACCAAAGCCTCCTTCAGGTAATATTGCAGTGTAACATAGTCGTAAATAATGTAAACATAATTTTGTTTAAAATATTAAGTTTTTTAAAAAAAAAATTTGTTGTTCAAAATTTACATTTTCCCTGTCATCCTTAAAAATCTATACAACTTCTCATAACATTATATGACATTATTATGAAGTTTGTAATGAAATGTTGAAATTTATGCCGCCAAACTTATTCATTTTACAAATACAAACATGACTTTACTCATTACTTTAATGATTTAAAAAAAGTTTGTTTTATTTGTCCATAATGGATTGAATAAACACTGACAACTGTTGAGTAAACTGCTTCCAATTCACTTCTGTGTGTTTTAAAACCTTGCTTACAATTTCTTCAATGTTTTGATATAATTCATTGAAAAAATATACAGTTTTTAAAAAGCCAGTTCGTTGTAGTATGTAACAAACATTTTGTTTTTTTTTTTCAACAGTGTCTACAACTACACCAAAGCCTCCTTCAGGTAATATTGCAGTGTAACATAGTCGTAAATAATGTAAACATAATTTTGTTTAAAATATTAAGTTTTTAAAAAAAAAAATGATGTTCAAAATTAACATTTTCCCTGTCATCCTTAAAAATCTATACAACTTCTCATAACATTATATGACATTATTATGAAGTTTGTAATGAAATGTTGAAATTTATGCCGCCAAACTTATTCATTTTACTAATACAAACATGACTTTACTCATTACTTTAATGATTTAAAAAAAGTTTGTTTTATTTGTCCATAATGGATTGAATAAACACTGACAACTGTTGAGTAAACTGCTTCCAATTCACTTCTGTGTGTTTTAAAACCTTACTTACAATTTCTTCAATGTTTTGATATAATTCATTGAAAAAATATACAGTTTTAAAAAAGCCAGTTCCATGTAGTATGTAACAAACATTTTGTTTTTTTTTCAACAGTGTCTACAACTACACCAAAGCCTCCTTCAGGTAATATTGCAGTGTAACATAGTCTATTTACATGTAATAACTTGATTTTTTAAATAAATTTCTATAATATTCAAAGATAATTCTGAATATCATTGAAGTTTTATAGCTCTTCTGTGGAGCAAAAATAAAGTTGCATCAAATTACAAAATGTAAATTAATGTGCAACATTATGATAGTTCTTAACTTGTATAAGATAAAAGTTTGTTAAAATATCATACGACGTCAATAGTTTATTTCCTCATTAAGGTACTACCACGAAGACTCCTTCTCCTGCATCAGGAAAAACCACTCCCACTTCAGTAAAAACATCAGGTAGTGCCTCATCATCCGTCACATTACACGGCAGTACACATTCACCAAATGTAAACGCCACCACAAAAGGAAATACCGCTAGTATTCCAAAATACAACTTCTATCTTTTTTTGCTACTAGGACTCTTCATTTTGCGTTTTTGAGATAATTCGGAAAATACGAACTTGTGTGATATTCATTACTCTATGACGCGGGATCCTATCGCCGAATGAGTAATTGTGTAATGTAATTTATTCAATTTTTTTTTTCATGATTATAATTTACAACAGTTTATAGAATTTCCTAAATCATTGTATTGTAAACTTAATGTATTCCATAAAAAAGACACAGTACCATTATCATAACTCAATTTTGGGGGGAACTCTGTTAATTAACTGTTAATAAAATTCAGTGGTTTGCATCTAAACATTAGGTATTTATGTAATTATACAACTTATAAATAGTCAATTTGCACCAACCAGAGTTGTTGTTAATGGTATTCATGCATATGGAATACATTTTACGACATTTGTGATAGCTAAATATGTGCTTTAACCAATATCTTGGGTCTTTTGTTGGTTTCTAGTTAAGAATGAATTGCAGGATAAACACTTTACTATTATCTTGAAATAAGATAGTGTACATTTAATTAGATCTAGTATTTCTTTGAATCAATTTTTTTATTGTTTGGTAAAAAATCCTCTCTTGTAGCAATTCTGTCAATTATTTTTAGTCAATATTGATTTGATTTTAATCTGTACTTTTTAAAATTAAAATGTTATTGTTTGAGATTGAAGCTTCATGATTGGTTGATTGACTAATTTATTGTTTAACACCAAGTCGGCAATATTTCAGTCATATTTCGGCGATTGAAGCTTTATGAATAAATCGACCATAAAAGATGACATGTTTATATATACATATG
>NW_026923229.1:0-216851 GCF_032062105.1 Saccostrea cuccullata | reverse complement strand
TTGTTTGTTAAATTGTTCACATTTATACCGTCATTTTAATAAATGACATTATTCATCTCTATGAAAGTGTTTTATTTGACTTGTACAAAATTAGCAAAAACAAGCTGCGGTGAGCTTGCCTATAAGCATAAGAATACATAAAACAACAATTTTTAGAATAATAATTGTATTTATGTATTGAATGCGATAACTTAGTTGGAGGTTTCCGGTAGGATTAATTTTAGTAGATTGTGAAAATTCTTAGATCCACGTCTTGGTTGATGGATTACATATAATAGGTGTAAGGTCACGTGGTCAGCTCAGCGAGTCATTCAGTTGTATTGTGATAACCCGCATGCTGACCACGCCAACATCAGGCACGTGTATTTTGAAGACCCTCCTCCACCCCAGCATTCCTACCCCTGAAAATGGGTATTAATGTGTAATGTAAAATTATATATTTGATTGGTTCTGATTTAATTTGTTTATATATATATATATTTTTTTATGTACATGTATTTTGTTTCACTACTATCCTTAACCTATTTTGTTTTGATGTGCCATCTTTTTGCTAACTTTTTCATATGATGTTTTGATTGTCTGGTCTTGGCCTATTTTGTTTTGATGTGCCATCTTTTTGCTAATTTTTTCATATGATGTTTTGATTGTCTTGTCTTACAGATACTTTTTCTAGTCAGTTTTGGGGGATCAGACATTATCATATTTTACGTAACTGCTAATCAGAGCTTGTGAATCTGATCCCCTTCTTGTTTGTTAATAGCCATTCTCTGTAAGCATTTAAACTCTTATATAGGGAGTGTGGCACGCATGGTCTTGGATTTTTACGAAACTTGGCATACATTCCTATATTGATGTATGTAACTAAAATTCATAATAAAATGGTTGCTATGGTCCATGGTTACCATGGCAACCAACATACATATTTTATGGCCTAAAAATCGCTAAATTTTGATGAAAAATGACACTTTTTGGACTTATTCAAATTATTTAATGGAACAAGCTATTAACATGATTTTACTTTTTTGCCAAAATACATCATTTTACAGTGCTTTAGAAATTTTTTTGTATTTCAGTAACTTTACCTCATAGAAAAAATACCCCTTGTTTATAGGTAGGATTTTTCTTGGGGAAAATTATAGATTTTAGGCTCTTTTGAAAAGCCTGGTATAAATTTTTGCGGATAGTTGGGAAAAAATGAATACATGGGTTTGAAAGTCCATATATAGTTCTAATATAAACTACAAAGAACTACTTGGTTTTCATATTTAGTTTTCTTGTTACCATGGTTACAAACTTATGCTTTTTTAAAAATCCTAGAAAAGTACAATACGTAGATACAATCATGATCCATATAATTGTTTGAGTATTTTAAAATGGATTAAAACAAATTTAGATATATGGTAAACAAGAGCAAAAACAAAGAGAAAAAAAATCAATTTTCATGACTAAGGGTCAAAGGTCAAGGTCAAAATGGTAGATTTAGATAGAAATTTAAGGAAACTAAACAACATTTTTCTGTGTCTTAACTAATACTTGTGTTTTAAACAACAAATGTAGAAACAAAATTACAGTTCTGGCCAACAGTAACTAGCATCATATGAATGTGTGCCCATACAGACAGAAGGTCAAAGCTCAAGGTCACGGTGGTATATAAAGAACTACGCACGCTAAATCTCAATTCCCACCTACATTTTGCGACCATTTTATTCAATATTAATGGCCATAAAATCTTTGTTTTATACAAAAACCAGTGCAAATTTAGCCATAAAATCTTTTGTTTTATACAAAAACAGTGCAATGGTATTTGATTCATTATCTTAATACCAGTGCTAAATAGTACTTTATCCCTTTTTCCAATTTCTGAGATAAAAGGGGGGGGGGGGGGAGTCGATGATATTTTCCATTGAAATCGGACTTTCAAGCATCACCATACATGTATTTAAAAAAATATATAATTGGATTTATATAAATGTTCCACATATTTTTTCTCATGTTTAACGCAAAGAATTAAAAAAATTATATATTAATAAAATACACTGTTTAAGCTGTAAATCACTCTCAAACTGGGGGAAAATAGGCATTTATTTTCGTCTTTTGTCTATAAAAATATGCCCCCCCCCCCTTCTGTCTGTTTTAACATTTTATTATAGTGGGATATCTTAAGAAGCCTACGATCTTTTTTCAATTTGAGTTTATATCACAACTCGCTTTAGCGTAAAAAGACCCCTATTTATTTCCAGGTCAAGAGGTCAAAGTAAAAAAAAAATGTTTGTATGTAAAACTCTCATTTCCGAGCGATATCTCAAAAAGCATTTAGGTAAGCTTTTTTTATATCATAACTCCCTTTGGTCCCTCCCGCCCTCTTTAAGTGTCCCATCCCCTATAGCTACCCCCATCACACTCTGACACCCCCTACCCCCCAATCCCACTCCTCTTAATCTACACAAGTTCTTATCTCCTTAACAAGGGGACACATATTCTTGAATTAGTTTGTTAATGATGTATTTATGCTCGGGTATTCGGAATACTGACATTGTAATGTTGTATCCTGACCTCTATCCCGTATATTAAATGTATTTTATTGAAACTGGTATTGCATTCTCCCTTTAGCTTGAAGCATAATGTGAAAATGCTTATAAAGTACGGTTTTCAGGGGGGGGGGGGGGTATATAAAGGTAGGCAATTAAGAATATTAAACGACTATACACTTTCCATATTCTTGTACGTAAAGAATTGTGCTTCAAGCATGTAAAGACACTCTTTTGTTGTTTTAGTAAACTAATTCTTTGCTCCTAAATTTACATTTTTTAAAACCATATTTAACAATCCGAACTTTTCAAGTTACAAGTCAAAATGTGTTTTCCAGTGACTTTTTTTTCAGAGAAGTTATGGAAAATTCTAATTTACTTTTCAATATCATTCTTTAAAAAAAATGAGATTTTAGAGATGTTGATGGCAAAATATTTCAACTCAAATATGCCTGGATCTACCAAAGTTCAATCAATAACAATCTGTTGTAAAATCTGCTGGACCTGTTCAAATAATCTGCTTTTGTGCATTTGATAAATTGTAATTCACTTTTTTTTGGGGGGGGGGGGGAGGGGGGTCAGAAAATTATTTTCATCATTAATAAAATACTGCTAGACAGATCTTATATTAATTGTACTGCCTTTAGGTTAAATCATTATGTATCTTAGTCCAGAAAATGATAAACTGTTAACTTTAAATTTGATTCACAGAAAATTTGCATTTCTATGCAACTCCCCCAATCATCAGAAGTATATTTTTGACTGGTTAACAAAACATTTTTATACTTGTTTATCCTGTTTAAAAACTACATAATATGACTGCGTTTACTATGGGTTAGGGGACGACCTTTGATCCAGAGGGGAGAGGGGGCAATTTTTTCAAGTTGGTTTATTTTCATGACAGGACAATTATTATTTATTTCCAAGAGGATCTTTAAGGAAAATTATTAATTTTCTTTCTAACAGATAAAAAGTCTGAAGAGCAAAGAAAAAAAAACAATAATAATAAATAAAATGCCCAAACTCCTTTTCATTATGGAAGGGGTAGGTGGGGGAGGGGGTTGTATCGGTAACTATTTTTTAACCATAAAATGTATTATACATGTAAACTGTGGGTTTCAAAAAATATTACCGGTACTGAAATAATGACCCGTGGATGGGAATTGTAGCTATTATTCAGTACAGATTATTTTTTTTCTTTTCAGCCAAGGACATATTATTCAGTTTTAAAAGATTAGTTGTCTCTATTAATCACATTCACATTTAAAAAATCATTTGCTTTGTTTCTAACATACGCCATATTCATTGCAGTCCTGCAGTATATCACTCTGACTGATCGTGAGACACATTAATTCTTTAAAAAAAAAAACAAATTCATAATACTAGTAATTCTGATATTTCAAGTTTATCTTGAATCCCGTTTTGAAACTCCTTTGACCTTGAGGCTAATGCTTATGTACAGAGCTGATTTCCTGTGCTATGTAGTCTTGTACATTTCACCATTTTTCACATGAGCAAAGCAAAATTATTCTTTTTTTGTGTTACGTATGAAATAAACAGAGGCTAAAATTTGTATGCACATGAAATAAACAGGAAAAATAGTTGATTTTACTTGAATTCCAGGATATAAAGAGCTGCATGTGTATGCTGACAATAAGTAAACAACTTCAGTCATTTTTGTACAATGATTTTTTTTTATCTTTCTCACTGAAGAGCTCCACAATTATTAAAGGGAGATAATTCAATTTCATAGTTAATGTCTGCTATTTTAATCAAATATTTCTCATATTTATAGAGAGAATACCAAAAAGGTTTTAACATGCCTTTAAAAATTAGATGTTATATTTCTTATTTTTGTTAGTAACATGAATTGAAGAAGCCGCATTTCATTAAAAAACTTTCCCAAATATTGCATTTTTTCAGAAAAAATCAACTTTAGACACCGTTTCCATGGTAACTACTCAACATTCATATGATCCAACTATATTTTTTGAAGTAGTTTATGAGGTGGTACTTTCCAGCCAAATTTGACAAAAATCTGAGACTATGCGTGCCACAAAAGTTTAAGTGGTTACAGAGAATGGGTATTAAATTGTTCACATTTATACCGTCATTTTAATAAATGACATTATTCATCTCTATGAAAGTGTTTTATTTGACTTGTACAAAATTAGCAAAAACAAGCTGCGGTGAGCTTGCCTATAAGCATAAGAATACATAAAACAACAATTTTTATGTTCTTTTAATGGGTATAAATATTTTTAACGATTGGACCTTGACCTTAGACATTGACCGACTTTCAAAAAAAAAACTTTAACCTTAACCACAACTTTTGACGTTGGACTAGATTTTCATATTTCAGAGGTGTTTTCCTTGCGACAAGATCTCTCTTGGGATACCACGTGGGAGTCGTGGCATAAGCTGCCATGTATGGTGGAATCAGTGTTTCACAATTAATCTTGTTCTCAGTATTGTTAAAATGTATTCATATTCTAATCATACATGACATACTGTGTGAAGCCTGCCAGTATAAAACTATAGATTTGTGAGCCCATGTGGGGGCATATAATAAATCAGTATACCACCTCTCCTGCAGAGTGGGGGTATAAAAGGGAGGAAACTGCTTCTTTTCATAATATTGCCTTTATAGAAAAGAAGTAAACATGACATTGGAATGTATGCTTCACTTAAACAATGACATTTTTGAAAATACAAGAAATCAATTTAGAATCAATTTAGAATACACATATTCTCTAAGGAAAACAGATGCTCTGCTTAAAAAAAATTCTGTTAAAATTTGTTCCCATATATTCTCTCATTTGATGTCAGCTTGATTTCCTCGAATTCACATTTCTTTATGTCCTTTTGTATAAGTTTGAAAAGTAGCTCAGCCTTGCAATTTGCTGTGGATTTTAGTAATGATCTTTAGAAAACCCTCTCTATATCCATCTTGCACCAGTGACAACATTTACTGGATCTTCTTTTCTTTCTGTTCTTTTTCTTACTATTTTTATGTGAAAATTACTTCCCGTCCACTGTGATTTTTTTTTTCCGCGGGGAGGGGGGGGGGGGCTGTGTGTTGTCCTCTGCTCTGGTCATTTCTATCTGTTCACATGAAAATAAAAAAAAAATACCATTAATTTTTGGTCAGTTTGGATAAAAATTCATTAAAAATTATTTTAAAAACTTAAAACTGGAATCTTAAAATTTTGCTATACATAAAACATATACATTTTCAACCTCTAAACATTATTATCTCCCTTTATGCATTGTCATGGCAATCATGTCTTAAGTCACCATGAATCCATGTAACTTAATACACAATACATGTAGCTGTCTGGTCTCCTTGCTAGAGCATCTGTAATCCTGAGAATCTTCGTTAGGAAAATCTTGCAAGGGCTGCAATGATCTGTGAATTTAAATTATTTTTAATTTGAAAGTTTGGGTTAAAATCCTAAACATCAAATATATATTACATGTACCTGATATTTAAATGTTATCCTGAAAATTTTCTGAATCATGAGGAATAATTGTTAAAGGAGGGGATTCAATGTTGTCATCAAGCATTTTTTTTTTCAATTTACACAGTTAAAGCTTTTCTGCGGTTTAGACAAATTGCCGGAGATCTAGAGTAGAAATGAATTTGACAACAATTAATTTTTAAAGTGGTAAATGAAATGTTATTATATCATGAATTAATTGTAATATAAACATACATGTTTTATGGATACTACATGTAATGCGGTATAATTTATTTTGTTCTTTAAATGTGACTTTCAATATGTCCTTGACATGTAAAGTACACAGCATCAGAGTGATCTCATCTGTACAGATCAATAAGTACTATAAAACTTAAACTATTCATAAATGTGTGCAAGATTGATATGCCTGCAATATATAGCTGAAAAACAGTGATCGGTAAAATAAAATTATGAGACAGAAAGCTGCATCTTAGAAAAGTCAATAAAGAGTGCTTCATGACAATTAACTAATTTATAGGAACTCCAAGTACAAATGAAAGGGAGTTGTCACATTCTAACACTATTAAATAGATTTCTTTACCTACTTAAACAATACATTACCTTGCAGAGCAAATAACTTAATTGTATCAAGGTCCCAAAAAAGATTTCACATAGTATGACAAAGTATATACAGTAAAATTTGTCTAATCCGGACTCTGAGTACTCCGGACTTTTGTCCATTCCGTCTATAAATTTTAGTCCCATGCACTTCTTTAACAAATTCATTATAAAAAATTCTGTGTAGTCCGGATACTGTCTATTCTGTATTCCGAACGGCCATACTAGTCCCAACTGCTCATAATTAACGGTAATTATTCCCTCTAATCCGGCCATACCTGAGTTACTTCAAAGCAATTAACACCTTTCGTGGTGGATGTGATAATCCGTGTTTACATTAGCATCATTAGTGCCATGAGACGAACTCAGTAAAATGCAGCGGTGACAATGCCCACTTGGAAAATAAATTATATGAGTAAATTCGATCAAATAACTTTGTTTCTCTCCTTTTACTACATTATACAAAAATATAGTTATGCGATTTACAAATCAAAATATAAATCGGGATCGAAAATCGGACGCATTTCAAAATGGCGCCATAACACTGGGGGAAGACGTAATTTTTTACATAAAAATTAAAAGTTCAATCTAATAATAAGCATATCGTAAATAATTGTGCATTACTGGTAATACCCCTGTACATTGAATGAGGTCTTTGACAAGCGAAACCCGGTCCACTTAATACATAGTAGGCCTATCTTATGCGTGCCTGTATATTTTGATTGAGGTAACATTTCACCCGATTTTCAAACTTCGCGAAAAAATACGAAAATACAGTAAGTCATGTGAGACTATTTCATAATTCATAGACTCTAAAATATTTATTGATTTCATCATTTAATTTTATTTATAATATGTATATGATGTACTTGTAAATAAACAACAAAAATTTTCGAAATTGATATTTTCCAGCATTTTTCCTGCACTCCGGATTCTGTCTAATCCGGCCAAATTTTATGGAACCGGCGGTAGCCGGATTGGACAAATTATACTGTATGTACTTAGATCTAAAACACTATTAGCAGCTGTATATCTGTGTGTCTGCATGTACTGAGTTAATTTTCATAATTTTACACTTACACTTTTTCTTATCAATTCTTTCAAATATTCTACGGTCCTGATATTGCTTAAAATTTCAAAAAATCTAACCCACTATTCAGTTATCATTGTCAAAAGTCAAAGGTTTAATATTTCCGTGGTATGATTTCTACAAATCCTGTTTAATGTTAAAATAGAATGGACACAAACATATTATCACTTAGAAAAATAAATTCATACAAACAATTTTCTTCAAATATGCTGAATTTTATAGAAAATAAAATACCGGTACCCAAAACGGGCACATACATGTATATTTCACAGTAGTATATGATTCAATGTCATGTACATGTAATATATGCAACTGTGCATCCAAGTTTTCATGGTTTTGTTTGTTTTTATTGTCTTATATTTCAATATACAGTCAGTTATCAGGTACATGAGACAATAGAATAGAATTATAAATAAAAAATACTTACACATTGCAATGGGGATTGGTCTGGGACTACCACACCACTACATGTATCTCTCGATCTCTATTTCAAAGACATCTTCAAGGGAACAGTAGAAATTTTGAAGGAAACAGTTAAAATCATCTTAGCCTTCGTCCCATACCACCCTGATTTCCTCATATTTTCCTTTCTACGAGTAGCTATACGTGTAATACTCATCATGTCCAGATCAACCCTCCGGCTTTTCTTAAAGATTATCCCTACTTTGTTAACTGTTTTTGATCAAATTCTGAGTCTCTTGAGGTAGAACAAGATGTTCCAAAACAAGAAGAAAAAATGCAGATTTTATTGTCTGCCATCTTGTTTACATTTTTACACATTTTGTATTCTTCAATGCCGAAGAGCTCCAACAAGGGAAATAACTCGGATAGAGAAAAAGCACACTTAGACCAACTTTATAGTGTAATAAAATGTTTATTTTTCATTTACCCATAAATGTTTTAAATGATATTTGCAAAATAACATTTCTTGAATCTAAATCTCCCTACTAGAATTTTCACATCACTTGTCAAAGTCTTTAAATATTAAGTCAAACAAGGGAGGTAACGAGGACTAATTATTCACTTTTTTGGCACCAGAAAATTAGAAATTGTAAAAGCTTTGTGACATACACTATTTTTCACACACTTTTGATTTTCATGAAGCATATAAAAAAATATGCACATTAACAGCTTTGCCTAGTAAATTTTTTTTTCATATTATTGATAAATAGCAATATTCACTATAATTTACACCTTTTAGCCCCGTTTCCATGGCAACCGGGTAAACTACCATGCTTTCTTTCATATAGTCAATCTTTTCATTCATTGAAGCTTCAGTGAGAAAAAAATTAGCTGAATCTAAGACATTGCGTGGCCACGTCATTTTGATTTTTATAGAGAATTGATATTAAAAATTAAACGCATATTTATATACATGTAGTTGCATAATTTCTGATAGATTCATTAGGTACATGAATAGACGCGCAAGATAATGAAGCCAACATGCAGCATAACCATGCTTACATGTAAGAAAATTACATGATTTTATAATCAATTAAGAATCTGAAAATTTGTCACTGTTGCAGGTCAACATGCAACTTCTGAGAGATATGTATATGAGTTGCAATTGTTAATCTGCATAAATAAGTTGCATCTACAGAAAACTGATCATTTTGAAAAAAAAATCCACATTCTCAATAGATAACATTGCATGTTTAAAATATTGATTTGCCTTTAAACACAATGTATAGAAAAATACCTTGCAAATAGGGAGCAGCATTATGCAATTTTAACAAGCTAATTCAGAGAATTTGTGTCCCCAGCTTAGGGAAAAAGTAAACCATGCGCAGTTCGGGGGCGGGGGGGGGGATTTGTAGAACTACTAAATGTACATGTATTCATGTATATACTGAAGCAAATAAAATATGCCAATATGGATATAAAGGTTTGATTGCTTATTCTTTATTATGTGTATAGAATATTCATTTTATATGGAATATTTATCACACTGTAATGATGATTTTATGAGTTTGTAAAAGCCAGACCTCATAAATTTTTCATTTCACATGATGAATACTATCATTTAGTAAAAAAAATGTATTTCGAAAAAAAAAGAAATATGGATTGACAAGGATGCGAACCCGGGACGTCTCACATGTGAAGCGAGAGACATATCCAGATAGCAAGCTTACGTTGGCCCAATGTTGGGCCACCGTTGTAAGTTACGTTGGTCCAATGTCGGAAAATGACATTGGACCAATGTAATTTTGCTCATCGGCGCAACGTTGCACCGACATGTTTGCGCAACGTTGGCCCAATGTCATACAACGATAATTCTGACGTTTGTCCAACGTTGGGCCACTGCTGTCATTTATGTTAGCCCAACGTCGGAAAATGTACAGCGGCGGATCATAATATTATAAACAAAATGGCGTTACAATTGCGGTTTAAAAAGACACTTCACTCTTATCTATCTGTAACTCCTCTCAGTTTGCATGTTTAAATAAAAAGGGCACATGACTGGTTAAATGACGTATTATGTTACAATAAGATAAGACGTATCATGATTGTGATGCAATAAATTACCTCATTCTGTATGTAATCAGAGAATGGGAAAGGCTAAAGATTTATCACCAAGGTTAAAACAAAGGATAGTAAATAGTTTTCAGAGTTGAATAAAACAATCAGAAATTGCAAAGTGCCTAGGATTAAACCGATGTACAGTTTGTGCTGTGATAAAGCGATATCAGGAACGGGGTTCGGTGGAGAATAAGCCTAGAACAGGAAGAAGGAAAAATCTTACTGTTCAGGACGAACGGTCAATTTTGAGGTTAGTAAAAACACATCGTGTCGAACCTCTGAAAGATATCACTGCCAGATTCAACCAGTTTCGGGGGAATACTGTTTCAGAAGTAACTGTAAAAAGATGTTTGTTCCGAAATAAATACTACAGACGAGTTGTAAGAAAAAAAAAACATACGAATCGGAGATGTGAACATAAAGAAACGAGTCGAGTGGGCTAGGGGGAAAAGGCATTGGAAAGTTGATGGTGACTGGAATCGTGTTATTTTTTCTGATGAATGTAAGG
The DNA here is from genome assembly GCF_032062105.1 of Saccostrea cuccullata. Lineage (NCBI taxonomy): Eukaryota > Metazoa > Mollusca > Bivalvia > Ostreida > Ostreidae > Saccostrea > Saccostrea cuccullata. Next base: position 206,126 of record NW_026923229.1, on the reverse strand, counting down.
TGATTATTGGGGAAAATAATCGCGTATATTTGTGGCGGAGACCCTTAGAAGAGTGGATGCCGCAATGCATTAGCCCCGGTCGCGGCGCAAAGGTTAGTCTAATGATTTGGGGGTGTATCTGCTGGAATGGACCAGGTACTCTGAAAGTTGTCAATGGCAATATCAATGCTGAAAAGTACAGGGAAATAATTGATAATTGATAACTGTGGCCAGTTGTTGCCCAGCATTTTCCACAGAATGACTTTATTTTTCAAGACGACAATGCGCCAGTGCATCAGTCAAGGATTGTGCTAAATTACAAAACTGAAAATAATATTCGAGGAATGCTGTGGCCTGCCCAATCTCCGGATGCTAACATAATTGAAAACTGTTGGCTTTTGTTGAAAAATCAGCTTAGAAAATGTGCAAACAGAATTACCAACGCAGCGGATCTAGAACAAGAAGTTCGGAGAATATAGACCACCATCCCCATTCATCATATACGGAACCTTTACAGATCACTTACACAACGAATGATCAAGATTATAAGATCAAAGGGGTATGCAACAATATATTAGGTAAGTTTCATTTATAAAAATATGTTTATAATGCAGAAATCGTTTTCTTATATACCGGATCCGTATGTTGCTAATAACGCGACGCCATTTTGTTTATAATATTATGATCCGCCTTGTAATAAAACAAACCATTTCTTTTCTTAAAATATGGCATTTGACTTAATGACATTGCGAGAGGACATTGAAACCTCAACGGGGTATACAGTTACAAGGAACTTCCAATTGCCCATGTACATTTACCGTACAAACTACAAAGTTAATGACTAGACTAGAGTGACAAACACATGTATTAAGTACAAAATATCCACTACACAACTAATAATATTAATAAAAAGATCCCATAAAATCAACACAGTCATGCTATTTTCCCCAATATGCCAAAGATGCTATTAGTAATTTATAAGTTAGATCCGAAATAAAAGATGGCGTTATGTTAGAGGGTAGCCAAATAACTGGTATTGTCACGATTGGATTCACTTTAAGTAGGAAGGCTCAGAAAGTGCGATGTTGATAATTCCCATAGACACTTCAAACTTTTCTGGCACAATTTCTGAAAGAAAAGATGACAATTAGGATGTATTATCATCGATATCTATCGCATATATAAACATATAAATATACATGTATGTCAAATAATAAAGTAAGGCTCTACAAGACTGTTAAGACAATTGGTTATTTCAACCTGACAGTTCAGTATAGTGTAGAATAGAAATTCACTATCTTCCAGTTTTTTTTTTCTTTTTTTTTTTTTGTTCAAATTAGGATTAATTCCGATAAATGTAAAAATTTGAAAAGTTTACAGATGACAGACGAATACCAGACACTGATGAGAAAACTCGCTTGGGTCTTAAAATGGCTCAGGTGAGCTAAAGGAAAAGGTTAGAGCTAGAGCTAAAGCTAAATGCCTGACTTACACTGAATAAGATATAAGATACATGTAATTTCAATTCATGTGATTTTTTTTTGCTCTAATCAGAAAATTTAAGAAATCTTACCTTTGTGTTAATTTCCATACTGCTTTTGTCCTTCTTGTGAGCATTCAGATTCCTGTAAATAATGCATGTATAAGTGTGCATCATAGAATATGATAGCTATTTTTAATAATTTATGCTTAAGTATTTTATGTAAAATAATTATGCATAGCTGTGCAATTTATAGCATGTTTAGATTACCTGTCAGAATCCATCGTTATGTATTTTTAGGATAAGGAAATTAAGAATATAAACCTCTTGTTTACTTGGTATAAAAACATAAAAAACATACTTGGAATAAAAACGATGCTAGGTTATTTGTGTTAAATGAAAATTTGAGCTGGTTCTCACCATTTTTACGAGCTGACTATTCGCCGGCGTTGTGGGAATAGTCTCTGACACAGTCCACTGCATGCAACTATTAAATAATCAAAATAAGTGCCGAAAATGATCTTGAACATGCATTTAAAAATAAATATATTTTATTACATTGCACAATATACTCTGTAAATGTTGAAGACAGGAACACTAAAATTCCTGAATCGATCCCAAACGAGGAAATTCGGGTTGAAATCCATATTTATGAGAGATGTTTAGAAGTGTTAAATTATTATAAAAATAATTGAAATTATTGTAGCGCTTTCTCAAACGATTTCACTGCCAGGCATTTTATGTGTAGTGTCCTGACTAAGGAAGAGTAGCAGAAGCAATTATTCATCCAAGGACATATGTTAAAATATTTTGTACATTGTACCTACCGCAGTATCGGGTCGTAAAATGTCTTCATCTTCTGTCAAAACAGAAATTCCATCCAAAGCTAGTCATGATTGTCCTTTTCGCAACACTCTCTTTCGACCTTTCCTTCTGTACAGCATCAACATGGCTGCGTGGAACCCCCAACATTTTATATTTCGGCGCGGTGTGTTGTTTAAATTAATTGCTTATCGAGTCCGACTTCGATCCTGATGTAATTGTAATACTAGTAGACAGTTTTAGAGAAAAATCTAAGTTATATTCCATAGTTTTGAAAATCTACGTAAGGGTTAAATAATCAAAAATGAATAAATAAAAAAATAAATAAAAAATTAAATAAATAAACATAAGTTTACATAGCAACATTGGTTCAACAATGTCGGGCCAACATTACAAAGATGTCCATACTTCAACATTAAAAATAACAATTTTCAGGTACAAAGAAACGGGGGGGGGGGCAGGGGGGGGGGCCTGATCCCCCAACTTTTTTTCCCAACATTACCTTTATTAAAGAAAATGTCCATTGAAAGGACCCCCCCCCCCACTTTTTACCACAGTATAGTGATATCAAGGAAAAATAGCTTAAAAATTGAAAGTGAAAGGAAGTTGGCCTTTAAAAAAATTGGCCACTACCCCCTTCCCCGCCCTTTTGCTTGTCAACTTTCTAGGGTAAATAAAAAAAAAATTTCTGTGGTTCCCCCCCCCCCCTTTTCAAAACGATGCTAGGTGCCTGATGTTGGCCCGAGGTTGGAACAATGTCAGTGCACCAACTGTTGTAATGACAATCTCGGACCGATGTTGGTACAATGTCAATGCACCAACTGTTGTAATTACCATGTCGGACCGATGTTGGAACAATGTCAATACACCGACTGTTGTAATGACAATGTCGGACCGATGTTGGTCCAATATCGTTGAACTTCTGCCAACCGCGATATATAGCCGATTTCCCAACCATATGCCAACATCGGCCCAACGTAAGCTTGCTATCTGGGATACCACTTAACCACGGAACTGATTTACATTTGGTAAAATTATATGCTATAAATGGATTCACATACATGTATATATTCACTTTCGATATTGACAAAATTTTGCACAATGCATGGTGTCTAATTTAACATTTATTAAACGGTTCTAATAGAACTTGATAAGACGCCGAAGAGATAAGACGTGTTTTTAGTGCTCTTATCTTTAATCAGGTGAATAGTTAAAATGATAAAGAAATGATGGATCTCAGTGAAAATTCAACTCTTTTTACATCAATTTTAAACTCATTTAATGGACTGTCACAATCATTTATCGGTACAAATAAGGAAAAGGATTTTGCACCTTCAGTGAGTATTCCAGACTTTCTACATGTTAAACTAAATGCAGAGAGTGTAACCATAAATTATGATGGCCAGCAGCACGAGTTTGTATTATCTGTGTTTCAGAAGATGCTTCTTTTCCATGGAAATAATAAGAAAAATGGTTGCATCTATAAATCAATGTACGACTCAGTAACAGTAACTATTTACAGAAGCACAAATACGGTTCTCGTCCAAGGGACTGGGGCATTTGAATGGTACCAAAATGACTTTCTAGAAGAAGTTAAAAGTCAAATTGACATCAGCCAAAATGACTCCCTGACAGATTGCAAGATTATTGTCAACCAACCAAGCTGCACATCAACTCCAAGACCTTCAAAACAAAATGAATCAGGTGTGGAGATAGATTGCCACCAGTGTAGCAGCTCAGAAAATGTACAACTTCTTTCTGAAACTGTTAAATTGCTGACACAGGAAGTAAATCTTCTAAAGAAACAGCTTTTGGATGCACGACAAACAAAAGATTGTGCCAACGCCTTCACACAGACTCCGAGAACACAGATGAAACAGAAGGCAACATCGACCGAAGGAATATCTGTTAAAACTGGTATATCGCGACACAGCCAATGCTCATTTAGTGTTGACAAAAAAACTACCAGTACATCAACAGATACCATGGATTGTAGCAACCTCTAATGATAAAACACCGCTTAATGATACAAATAGCATTAAGCGTTGCAATTGCAACGCTTAATACCATAAATTATTGCATTAATAGCTGACATTATCAACCGCTAATGCTAAATCGCCGCTTAATGACAGATTTATATCATTAAGCGTCACAAATGTAGTGCAACATCGACGCTTAATGAAACAAGCAAATATCGACATATTCGACGCTTAATGATACACACTGGTGTATCATTAAGCGTTGCAGTTGCAACCCTTAATGATATAAAATTTAGAAATCGCTTGTAATATCTAAGAGAAACACACATCCGCCTTTCCTGTACAATGAGATATCACTTGTCAAAATATTTATATACGCCCTTGTGCTTTATAAATAGTAATTATTGAAGTTTTACTGAGTCAAGGGAACGTCTTAAACCCCGGATGTTTAAGAGATAGCTGGAAGAAAGAGATACAAACAAAGGGATAAATAAAATGATATTCAAATCCTTTAAAAGAACCATTTTTAACTGAAAATACAGAGGCAAACAAGCAATTAAATTCATTTTTAATTTATACAATGATTTGAATAGTCAACGTGAAATATATATATGTTTTAGATTTTATACAGCTTAACACATATCACTGTTAACGTTTCAGATATACGTATCGAGATTTTCACTATTGCTTCGTTTCTACAAATTCCGAAAGAGAGAGACATAAATATTGACAACTTGTGTTTAAGAATATATAACAAAGAATACAAGTACATGTAATACATAGAATAATATATATTGTGTTGAGAAAAAGGTTCATTTATGCATTAATAGTGAGCCGTAATACTTGAATACATCACTGTTGCATGATTATTTTAGAACCAATTTTGAATTCTAGTATTTATCAAATTACAATATACAAATTGACTGAGGTTGAAGAGGCTGTTTTTTTTTTAATTCTAAATATTTCATTTGTAGTATATTTTTTTTTCTTTCGATATATAAGACTAGGTTTACATCTGACTACATGTAATATTAAAATGAAATAGATTTAAACGAATATAGTTCGGTACAAGAGAGACACTCTCTATTAATACTAGTATTCATCAGAAGTATTTCGTTCACTGCGAATGGGTATTGAAAGGTCGCATGAAAGGTCCGACTATGCTTTACTTGCATTGGTTAATACTTTAATGAGCTACAAAATATTCTCGTCTCATGCAACTACGGCGAGATGGGGAGAGGATCGTACATTTTGACAGTGGTTAAGGACGTTCCAAAGTTTTCACTTTCTCAAATCAAAGTTCCAAAGTTTTTACATTGCTTCTCTAGTTGATTATATTAAAATATAGTAAACTATGTAGTTTTCTATAGTATTTGTTGTTAGGGACATGTCCGCTATCTAACATCAGCCGTGAGTAAAAAAAACTGTCTAAATTTCAGACTTATTAGCTCACCTGAACCAAAGGCTCAAGTGAGTTTTTCTGATCAAAATTTGTCCGTTGTCTGTCGTTGTTGTTGTAAACTTTTCACATTTTCATCTTCTTCTCAAGAACCACTGGGCCAATTTCAACAAAACTTGCTACAAAGTATCCTGGTGTAAAGAGGATTCAAGTTTGTTCAAATAAAGGGCCATGCCTTTTTCCAAGGAGAGATAATCATGAATAAGAGAAAAAATAATGGCATTTTTAAAAAAAATCTTCTTCTCAAGAACCACTAGGCCAGGAAAGATGTACTTCATGTTGAATCATCCTCAGGTAGTGTAGATTTGATTTAAGTTTGTTCAAATCATGACCCCCGGGGATAGGGTGGGGCCAAAATGGCCGATCAAAGTTTTACATAGGAATATAAAGGAAAAATCTTTAAAAATCTTCTTCTCAAGAACCACTTGGCCAAGAAAGATGAAACTCATGTGGAATCATCCTCAGGTAATGTAGATTTAAGTGGGTTCAAATCATTGATGCCGGCCGGGGGTAGGGTGGGGCCAAAATGGCCGATCAAAGTTTTACATAGGAATATATAGGAAAAATCTTCTTCTCAAGAACCATTGAGACAGGAAAGATGAAACTCATGTGGAATCATCCCCAGGTTGTGTCGATTCAAATTTGTTCAAATCATGATCCCCGGGGATAGGGTGGGGCCAAATGGCAGATAAAGTTGTACATATGAATATATAGAGAAACCTTTTAAAATCTTCTTTTCAAGTACTTCAAAGCCATGCTTAGTGATATTTATAGGGAATCATCCTCAGGTAGTGTAGATTCTAGTTTGTTAAAATCATGATCCCCATGGGGGTTAAAATTCAAGTCCCCTTCCCCACCCACCCCCCCCCCCCCCAGTAAACTTTCAGTTCTGATCTGATATGTGCTTTTCCTAGCCAATTGCTCAGGTGAGCGATATGGCCCCTTAGCCCATGGTATTAAGCAGAACCGAATAACAGGCGAGTATAAATGGTACATGTATACCGAAATAGATCATTCTTTGCTGACAATTGCAGTGGAGACAGACTGAAATCTTTCTAGTAAGGAATAGAATTAACCACTTTTGAATAATATGACATTATTGTTTCTAATTATTCCAAACTTAAAGTACAATGCTTTGATATGCTTGGACTCTTGGTATTTAAGGCATGGCATCTCGGTGCTACATAATTACATGTTAAATCGATTCCACATGGTCATTAGCTCATCTGATTCTATATATAAAAAGTAGCACAAATACAAGGAAAGAAAGAAACACAGAAGTCTTTCTGTGTGCTGTTTAGTTGGCAAAAATAACCACGAGCTAGAGTTTTTATTGCAATGACATTTAATTAATTTTCATTTTTTATCGTTATAAAAAAGCAATACTTTGATTGGACATAGTTACTTTAAGACCCTGGGTAGCACATGTAATTTAGACGATAAAAAACGTAAGTTGCATATAAAGAAAGCCTGTGGCAAAATTTCCTAAGTAAAGAGGAGGACCTCCAAAAATGGAGAATAAAAAATCCCTAATCTTCCCAAAACATTAAAGAAATATTTAACTTAAGTAGGGTTCTTCTCTTGTTTCTGACTAGATGGAATATTTAAAGTATATCTGTTGATATGTAATATATTTAGATGCAAGAGGTTTAAAAGACCATATTTTTATTTCCTCATCACGATTATACAACTTGAAATAGAAATGGTAAACTGCGTTTGAAAACTAGCAGGGACTATATTTTGGCGTAATGGTGGCGTATGAAAATATCTTCTTTGCTGCCTCTCAGAATTATTATAGAACATTGAATTTAGTTATAATTTTTACGCAAGCAAAGACTAGACGAAATTTTCAAATGTAAGTTCAACTACATGTAATAATAAGGGACTAAAGTTTCAAAACATATCAAATAAATAAGATTTTTCACACATACTAGAACTATGTTTGCTTTTAAATGCTTCAAATCCAAGTACAGATTTGAGTCAAAAAGTGTTATCTTAGTAAACGATCAAAACTATTAGTTTTTGTATTATTTTGTACCTTTATGTGCCAACTTTACTATATGTGAAAATTGGAAAATTTAAATACATGTATAGGAAGCATATAAATAACTAATAAATACTAAAAATTTAAGAAAAATAGAGGATATTCGGATTAGCATATATCCATTTTATTTAAGTTACCCATGTCAATTTGGTAATACCATCTTATAGGCCCTATATGGTAGTATCTTTTTGTGCAAAAATAAAAAAAAAATTAATCTTTTGAACTACAAGTAGGGTCGCATTATTGGAAACAGTAATTTTTAGCTCTACTGGTCAGAGACTAGAAGAGCTTATGCGATAGTAATGCGTCCGTCCGTCTAGCTGTCCGTCTGTCTGTAAACATTTTTTTTAAACGCTACTCCTCCTACAGTTTTGGTCTGATTTCAATATAACTTGGCACACAAATATACTACACTAAAATACATAGGATACTTCATCGGTTTTTGATTTCGATGAACAGTGTTGCCATGTTTACTAAAAATAGAATTTTCTGTTAAATTTCCTTAAAATACTACTTGTCCTACAATTTTTGTCTGATTTCAATATAACTTGGCACACAAGTAGACTACACTAAGATTCATAAAATAGTGCATCAGTTTTTGATTTTGATGAACAAGGTTGCAATGGTTAAGTAAAAATAGAAATTTCTGTGAAATTCCTTTAAAACGCTACTCCTTCTACAGTTTTGGTCTGATGGTAATGGCTTCTTTACAAGTTTTTAAGTACAAACCAGTAGAGCTACAGTCTTGACAGAGATTTCTGGTTTAATGTTAAGATCAGACGACACGTTCCTCAAAAATATATAAATTTTCTTAAGAGATTGTCATTGAAGAATAGGTACTTAAACAAGATTCCTTGCAAAAAATAAGCTTACCTTACCAGCCATTTGGACAAGATACCAAAGGTTCATATTTCTTTTATAACTCTTATGGATAATCCTCTGAACGGCCTATCTCACCATTTTTTGGTGTACCTATATTTTAAAACATTTTGAAAACAATGTAGAAATCAGAAGAGAATACTAAATATGAATATTTTTTATCTTATTCCAAGAGATTCAAAACATATTATTAAGGAACGTGTCGTCTGACCTTAATGTCCAGGAAAAAGGTAATGACCTTAACCTGACCTTGCCTGTAATATTAAACGGTCAAATTTATTCTTACTGATACCATCACAAATATTGTCCTCTTGATTCTGTGAACATTTCATTAATTTTTAAATACAAGAAATGTGAGAAGAATCCTACCTTAACCAACGTAAAATATTTATTATTGTAAGTAACCCCTATCCCATCCCATCCCGACGCTTACAAACATACTTTGTCTCATTACTTCTCCTTAAATTGAAAACTTCCATTAAAGCAATATGAGCTGCATTTTTGAGAATTTTATTTTGCTGGTAAAATGTGTTATTATGATTAATCTGTATGTAATCTAAACCCTTATGATCAATAAAACCAAAATATTAAGTTTAAAAATGTTTCAGAAGAATTTTTTTGTACACCGAATATACAGTTTTATATAAGAAATCATTATTGTACAGGACGAGAATAATTCAATTTTGCTTTAATTAAAAACCTCTTTCATTGCAAATATGACCAACAGAAGTTTATAAATGTTCTATTTTTTCTGTCATTGAAATAGTTTATTACAAATTTGCAACATTTTTTTTTTTTGATCGGCTTTTTGTTTTATTTTGATGAGAAAGTCGGTGATGTTACAATGGACGACAAACTGAAATTTAACGGCTGGCGTAAAAAAAAAACAAGTATATCCTTCAAAAAATACTACAGTAAACTATAGTTTACTTTAGTTAACTATAGTACCAAAGTAAACATTTAAAACTTAAATTTACTATTAATAGTGAAAACTTTGGAACTTTGATTTGCTATAGTAAAAACTTTGAAACTTTGATTTACTACAGTGAAAACTTTGGAATTTAATTAACAATAGTAAAGACTTTGAATCTTTGATGTAATTATGATTGGATTCTTATTCTTAATGTTTCATTACATTTCAAGGTTAAGATTAAGAAAAAGGTTCCAACATTTTTTTAGGAACAGGACCATTTTTCTAAAAGAATAATGTACAAGAAATGAATACTAGTACATGCATTAATAGAGAGGGTCTCTCTTGTACCGAAAAAAGAACTATTCATTTAAATCTATTTCATTTTTATATTAGTAATATGTAAACTTAGTCTTATATGTCGAAAAAAAAATTTATCTCTGTCGAGACTGTAGCTCTACTCGTTTGTACTTACTTATAATAAAGGAAGAAAAAACTAGCAATTGGGGCTTAAAACTTTATAAAAGCAATAAACAGAATGACAGTCCTTAATTAAGTCTATTTTTATGGCAAGATTCTAATAAAACTACAACTGTAGTACTAGCTTTCAATAAAATTTTACAGAATTTTCAATTTTAGTTACCATGGCAACATCAATCAACAAACTCAAAAACACGTAACTGATAATGGTGTTTGCCAGTATAGTCTACTTGCATGCCAAATTATATTACAATTTGACTAAAACTGTAGGAGGAGTAGCATTTTGAATGAATTTCACAGAAATTTCTATTTGAGTTACCACGGCAACACCGTTGATCGAAATCAAAAACCGATATCTTTAAGTGTAGTCTACATGTGAGCTAAGTTATTTTGATATCAGACAAAAAATGTTGGATAAGTAACATTTTATTATATTATTTCTATCTTTAGTAACTAAGGCAGAAATCAAAACCGATGCAGAAATTAAGTATCTTACTGTTGTCTATTTGTGTGCCAAGTTATATCGAAATCAGACAAAATCTGCAGGGGGAGTAGCATTTTGAAAAATTGTTTACAGACAGACAGACAGACAGGCAAATATACTACAAAATGAAGTGTGCGTCATTTAGAATTTTAAAATCATCAGCTTCATCAACTTCATTCGACATTCATTCATATTTTGATAATCATATACATGTACTAGTTTTCAAAATTGATTCTAAAATAATCATGCCACAATAATGTGTTCAAGTAAAACTGATAACAAATAAAAGATGAATGAACCTTTTCTCAAAATAATATATTATTCATTGTATTACATTCATTTGTATTCTTTGTGTTTAATATACTTAAACATGAATTGTCAATATTGATGTCTCTCTTTATCGAAATTTGAAGAAACGAAGCAGATTAAAAATACAATTATAGTGAAAATTATAAATTTATTTCTCGATACGTATGTCTGAAATGTTAACAGTGACATGTGTTAAGCTGTATCAAATCTAAAATACAAAGTTTGTTTTTTAAATATATTCTATATATTTTAGGTTGAGTATTAAAATCATTGTATCAAATTAAAAGGAATTTAATTGCTTGTTTGCTTCTGTATTTTCAGTAAAAAAAAATGGTTCTTTTAAAAGGATTTGAATATCATTTTATTTATCCCTTTGTTTGTATCTCATTCTTCTAGCTATCTGACTAACTGTCTCTTAAACATCCGGGGCTTAACGACGTTCCCTTGACTAGATAGAAAACACAGTAAAACTTCAATAATTACCATTTATATAGCACAAGGGCATATATAAATATTTTGACAAGTGATATCTCATTGTTCAGGAAAGGTGGATGTGTACTTCTCCTAGATATTACAAGCAATTTCTAAATTTTATATCATTAAGGGTTGCAACTGCAACGCTTAATGATACACTAGTGTGTATCATTAAGCGTCGAATATGTCGATATTTGCTTGTTTCATTAAGCGTCGGTGTTGCACTGCATTTGTGACGCTTAATGATATAATTCTGTCATTAAGCGGCGATTTAGCATTAACGGTTGATGATGTCAGCTATTAATGCAATAATTTATGGCATTAAGCGTTGCAATTGCAACGCTTAATGCTATTTGTATCATTAAGCGGCGTTTTATCTTTAGAGGTTGCTACAATGGATTCCAGTTCTGTATGGAAAAACACGCAACCCACACAGAAAAACAAAATGATGGCGACAAAGGACAGTCCTAATTTACATCCCTCCAGAGAGAGCCAGCCTTCATCGACTCCTAAAGAACGAGGAAACTTCCCCAGGATTTCGAATTCTCCATTTATTTCTACAAGAGAACGAACCCAAAAAACTACCCTGGTCATCGGAAGTTCTATTCTTCAACGAATCAAAACCCGAGGCTTGGATTGTGTGAATGTTAGTATTAATCGTGGTGCTAACATATCACACATCCGTACAAAACTTCAAAGATATGATATATCTGCCATCGAAAATGTCATCATCCAGGCCGGCGGTAATGATGTAGCTAACCTGCGCAACATCGATGCGATTCAGAATGATTTCATTGTAATCATCGCAGATCTAAAGAGGAGAAATCATACCATTTCCGTGTTCATATCAGAAGTGATGCCAAGGTGTGATGCGGATGTTACTGAAATTAATGAGTGCATAAAGTATATCTGTGAGGAGTATGGTGCTACGCTTATCGAGACCAGCGGATCATTTAAGCACTGGAATTCCCCTTCCTTTTGGAGAGATGGCATTCATTTGTCTGATCGCGGTACTTCCTTGCTTCTCAAGCTGTACACTACCCATGTGAAAATCCTTAAGCAACAAAGGCCCTCATCTGTGCAAACATGCTTTTACTGTGGAGAGCAAGGCCATTCCTCGCGAAACTGCCGACATGGAAACAAAGTTGTATGTTGGTATTGTGGTGAGCATGGTCACAAACAAAAGTTTTGTACCAGATAGGGTCACGGCAATGAAAGCTGTGCCGGTGATACGAATAACCGTCCCACTATCTATGTCAAAAATTATTTTGATCCTTTGAATAATCTCTGTTTTGACTGTAACGAATTAATTTGCACCTGTTCTTTAATTAATAATTGCTCAAATGATTTAAATCTTACATCAGAACTGATAGATACTTGTTTTAATAAGGAAAACACTTTTTCGAATCTTAAACAAACAAATCCTCAAAATTCTTCTCCAAAACCAGATACCTCAAATGAAATAAAACAACGCAGTGGGAATAAGGAAGCATACAAAATATTCTACCTTGGCTAAATCAGTGCTGCATTATGACGTCATAGAAGACAAGATGACGTCAACTTTAAAAATTAGGTTTTCGTAATATTGGTATTTAGCGATGTAATTTAACTCTAGAAATTTATTAGAAACGTCTAAACATTAACAAAAATAACATGTTTTTATTTTGTTATGCTGTAACAGTCATTATGATTGAAATCTACCACCGATGACGTCATATGTGTACATCAAGTAACTTGACAATATTGATCATGTCGTGTAAAGAGAATTTTGCTAAGACGGCATGTTCAAAGATACGTAAAATGGAGTTCAAAAGGAAATATCGGAAATATTGTGTTAAATTCTTATGGAGTTTAATTAATTAAACATGTATTTTAATTCATTTTCATCGCTTATATTCTCTTTCGAAGATAGTCAGCTATATTACGTATCCCGGTCGTCCTATCGTCCGTCATTCTTTACCAAAAATGCAACAGAACAACAATAAGCTGGATATTTCAAAACATACGATTTGTACAGATTGAAAGTTTGCGTTTTGACAAACTTGGAAAGTGCTGCTAGAATCCTGAGTTAAGCATGGTTGTACGAAAAATCTCGATTCATTAGTATAAAATTCAAAACAAAGGGTAAGGTTTCGTGCGAACGTGTGGAATAAATATTTTACGGACAAGATAGTGGGATTCTAGCAGCACTTTTAAGACAAAATAGATGTTTTTCAGCTATATTACATACTCAAAGAAATTATCAAACTCACGGGTATTGTTGTTCTGTAAGCCTTTTTATTAAGGAAAATTTTGGTATTAATAGAAGTCACGTGATGCCGTGGCGGTGATGCACGTCTTTGCATTAGACACGCTTTTATCTGTATGCAATAGTACATTACAGCTTACGTTTATCAGTGGTTTTTGGTAATTAATTAAACTAATTTTCTTCAAAAAGTCTAAATTTCCCGAGAAATTACTTATATGCTTCCTTAACATACCCGCGAAAACATATGTAAATCAAATCTTGGTTTAATGAAAAAGGGCCTACATTTTATTAATTTGAATGTGTGTCACATTATGCCAAATTAGATGAATTGGTTTTGTATTTACAAGAACAGATTTACACTGATATATTTTCCTTATGTGAAACATTTCTTGATGAAAATATTAATGATTGTAGTATAAATATAAAAGGATATTGTTTGGAAAGAAAAGACAGAGTAGGAAAGGCTGGTGGTGGACTTGTTACTTATATTTCAAATGATTTGAAATATAAACGCCGTAAGGATTTAGAAATTAGCAATATTGAGACAATGTGGCTTGAAATTAATCTTAAAAATTCTAAACCTATACTTTATTGTTCAGTTTACCGTCCACCATCTGCCCCCTCCTGCTGGGTAGATGATTTTGTCCAAGAGTTACAATGCGCTACCTGCTGTGACGATCAGGAAGTGATTATTGCAGGTGATCTCAATATTGATATGCTTAAAGAACCCCCGCGGAGTTGGTCATCTGCAATTGTAGACTTTGGATCAACACAATTAATTAACACCCAAACAAGAATTACTAAGAGCTCTAAAACTCTTATTGACCATTTCTACACTACGCACCCTGCTAACATATGTGAAATAGCAGTACCCCCTGTAGTGATGTCTGATCATTATCCTATATGTGCCACACGAAGATTTAACAGCATGCAACGAAAAGGCAAACATATTGAAATACAATACCGTGACTTCAAAAATTTTAATGAAACAAACTTTTTGCATGATTTAAACAATGCAAATTTTGATGAATTAATTCTACTGCATGAACCCAATGACATTTTAAACGGTTTTTATGATATTTTCAATGCTATAATCAATAAGCATGCAAAAGTAAAAACAAAGCGTGTGAAATCAGAATTCCGCACTAAATGGTTAACTCCAGAAATAAATAATGCTAGGAATTTTCGAGATCAATTTCATAAACAGGGAGACATGGATAATTTTAGACTTTGGAGGAACAAAGTCACATCTTTAATAAATAATGCAAAATCTACGTATTATAAGGATGTAATTGAAAATAGTTCTACTTCAAAGGAAATGTGGGGCCACATAAATCAGTTAGCCTCAAAATCAGACAAAAACTCGTCTCCTTCCAATATAACATATAACGGTTTAGATCGTGATAATCTACAAGATATTGCAAATGCATTTAATGAGCATTTTGCCCAAATTCCAAAAAAATTAATAGATAATCTTTCGTTTACTGCTTTTAAATCAGAAAAATTGAAAAGATACACGGAGACGAAACTTGGAGATCAAGACTTTTTTGAAATTCCTTTGATTAATGAAGAAAAGGTATTCGAAATGTTAAAAAGACTTGATGTAAACAAATCTGCTGGTATAGACTTTCTTGGACCTAGATTGCTTAAACTGTCAGCTAGTATAATGTCCAAACCTCTAACACACTTGATAAATTCTAGCATAATCAATGGATCTTTTCCTTCACAATTAAAGGTCGCAAAAGTAACCCCCTTGTTTAAAAAGGGCGATAAATCAGACCCAGGAAACTATCGCCCAATCTCGATTTTACCAACGATATCGAAAGTTTTAGAGAAACATGTAGCAGAAAATATACGCATCTTTACTTCTCACTTTGACTTGCTAATGAAAGCACAATCTGGATTTCGAGAACTTCACTCATGCCAGACAGCTCTCACAAAACTAACTGATGATTGGTTGCATGCAATAGATAAAGGAAATTTTGTATGTATTACGTATCTGGATTTTAGCAAAGCATTTGATCTTGTTAATCATGATATACTAATTAAAAAACTTGAATGCTATCACTTTGATCCAATATCAATTAAATGGTTTAAATCATACTTATATAGTCGAACTCAAAGTGTTAAAATTGGTACGTACACACCTGAATCACTGCCAGTCACAGCAGGTGTGCCTCAGGGCTCTATTTTAGGTCCTTTGTTGTTTCTATTGTATATTAACGATTTACCATTGCCTGTTGAACATTGTAATATTGATATGTTTGCTGATGACACTACAATGCATCTTCATGATAATAGTATTTCGCGTATTGAAACCACTCTTAATCATGAACTCTGTCAAATACAAAAATGGTGTCAACAAAATCAGATGATTATAAATACTGATAAAACAAAGTGTATGTTAATGGGAACACACCAAAAGAAATCTAAATTAGAAAACGTTAATTTTCATTTACAACTTTCCGATCATCCCCTTGAAAATGTAGAAATGCAAAAATTATTAGGTGTTCAAATTGATCATAATCTTCAATATACTTGTCATGTAGATGCAGTTTGCAAATACTCTTACGTATAAATTATTTACTTTACGAAAAATCAAAAAGTTTCTTCCAATGCGTACTAGAAAACTATTTTATAATGCTTTTATCCTGCCATCGATTTTATATTGTCTATCCATTAGGGGCAACTGTCCCCAAACGCACATGGACAGAATCTACAGATTACAAAAACAAGCAGCTAGGATTATTTTAAATGAAAAATATGATACACCTTCAATGCCTTTATTTAACACTTTAGGTTGGCTAACAGTTTATGAACTTTTATATTTACAGAAAAGCATTTTAATGTACAAAATATTTCATGGAATGTCTCCTGATTATATGCATAATCTTTTTGAATTTCAAAGTTCTGGATCATACACTTTACGATCAGAAACAAATTCCGAACTTCGACTACCAAAATATAAAACAAACTTATTAAAAATTCTTTACAATATTCAGGGGTTATTATTTGGAATGAGTTACCAATTAATATCAGAAAATCTCAATCCCCTGCAATATTTAAAAGAAGTGTTGAAAATTGTCTACTTATAAAACGCAATGATTCTGTGTGATTTTTTTCTTTCTCTCTATACTGAAATGCTGATGTTTTTATTTGTTTGTAACATACTGATTGATTTTTTATTGTCTCATAATTGTTATTTTATTTATTGTATGTATGCATTATTGTATATGTGTTTTTAAAGAAGGCCCCGAGGAAGACTAGTGTTCGCACTAATTGGGTTACCTTCTCTAAATAAAGTATTATTATTATTATTATTATTATTAATATTATGTAATAGGAATATAAAGTCCACGGAGAACCTGTTTTATACGTAATAACTCTCCTCATGCCCCTGTGCTAAAAATAGCGACATGTAATACAATAAATGCTAATAAAACAAACGGGGCTGGACAGTTTGAGATGGGTGAGAGAGGTCTTAGGGAGTTTTGGTGTAAAATTACATTGCAAAAGCTCAAATTTTTTTTGAAATATCGCCCGGAAATGAGGAAATGATAGTGTTTCATACAGAGAGAATGTATAAATTTACGATCTTTTGACCTCAAAATCAATAGGGGCCTTCCGTAGGACACAGGGAGTTGTTATGTAAAATTTCATTACAAAAGCTCAAAGGGTTCTCGAGATATTGCGCGGAAACGAAAGTGATATAACAGACAGAATTTGCGAATTTATGACCTTGACCTTTGACATTTTGACCTCAAAATCAGTAGGGGTCTTCTTTATTCCATAGGAAGTTGCTATGCAAAGTCTCATTGCGAAAAATCAAAAAATTCTTGAGATATCGTCTGGAAACGAAAGCATTACAGACAGACAGAAAGACGGACGGACGGACGGATGGACAGACTCAAATTAATATCCCCCACTTTTCAAGCGGGGGACAAAAGGGATTCATAGCATTACTTATGACGACATTAGTTGCAATGTTTGTTAACAAGGTTATTTAACTCTGTATTTAGTTACATGAAATATTTGAATTATTTTTGATGAACTAAAGTATGCAGGATATAATCCACCTTAAAAAGATAACGTTTCAATCACATAGAATTACCCAACAGGAACTATAAAATTGCGAGTGTATGAGTCAAAGTAGACTTAACAGGAAGTTTTTAATTAAGGAAAGGACATTTTGTCGTCTCCGTCTTCTAATGATCTAGAGTATTTTTACTGTTTGATCTTTTGACTTAATTAATAAGGTGAGAATATTCCACTTTTTAGCTCACCTGAGCCGAAGGCTCAAGTGAGCTTTTCTGATCACATTTTGTCCGGCGTCCGTCTGTCCGTCTGTCTGTCCGTCTGTAAACTTTTCACATTTTCGACTTCTTCTCAAGAACCGCTGGGCCAATTTCAACCAAACTTGCCACAAAGCATCCTTGGGTAAATGGGGTTCAAGTTTGTTCAAATGAAGGGCCACGCACTCATTCAAGGAGAGATAATTGAGAATTAGTGAAAATTTGGTGGTATGTTTTAAAAATCTTCTTCTCAAGAATCACTGTGCCAGGAAAGATGAAACTTATGGGGAAACATCCTCAGGTAGTGTAGATTCAAGTTTGTTCAAATCATGTCCCCCGGGGGTAGGGCGGGGTCTCTATGGCCGACCAAATTTTTATATTGAAATATATAGTAACAATCTTTAAAAATCTTCTTCTTAAGAACAGCAAAACCATAATTGCTAATATTTATGTGGAAGCATCCCCAGGTAGTGTAGATTCTAATTTGTTCAAATCCTGACCCCCGGGGGTAGGGCGGGGTCACAATGGCCGACCAAAGTTTTATATAGAAATATATAGTAAAATTCTTTAAAAATCTTCTTCTCAAGAACAGCAAAGCCATAATTGCTCATATTTATATGGAAGCATCCCCAGGTAGTGTAGATTCAAATTTGTTCAAATCATGTCCCCGGGGGTAGGGCGGAGTCACTATGGCCGACCAAATTTTTATATAGAAATATATAGGAAAATTCTTTAAAAATCTTCTTCTTAAGAACAGCAAAGCCATAATTGCTAATATTTATATGGAAGCATTCCCAGGTTGTAGTGTATTCAAGTTTGTTCAAATAATGACCCCCGGGGGTAGGGAGGGGCCGCAATGGCCGACCAAATTTTTATATAGAAATATATAAGAAAATTCTTTAAAAATCCTCTTAAGAACAGCAAGGCCATAATTGCTAATATTTATATGGAAGCATCCCCAGGTAGTGTAGATTCAAGTTTGTTCAAATCATGACCCCGGGGGGTAGGGCGGGGCCACAATGGCCGACCAAAGTTTTATATAGAAATATATTGGAAAATTCTTTAAAAATCTTCTTCTTAAGAACAGCAAAGCCATAATTGCTAATTTTTATATGGAAGCATCCCCGGTTGTAGTGTATTCAAGTTTGTTCAAATCATAACCCCCGGGGGTAGGGCGGGGCCGCAATGGCCGACCAAATTTTTATATAGAAATATATAGGAAAATTCTTTAAAAATATTTTTCTCAAGAACAGCAAAGCCATAATTGCTAATATTTATGTGGAAGCATCCCTAGGTGGTGTAGATTCAAGTTTGTTCAAATCATGACCCCCGTTGGTAGGGCGGGGCCAAACTTTTGTTTTTACACTTTTATATAGTATTGTAATTATAACCAATTTCTACTTTTTCCTAGCCACAATGCTCGGGTGAGCGATGTGGCCCATGGGCCTCTTGTTGTTCTTCTTTCTACATTTAGTTTCTTTTAGTTAATTATAAATGATTACGTCTGAAACTAATTAACAGACAAATTATTGTGTTTAATCATTATAACTTAAATTAAAAGATACGTTAGCCCGATAAGGCTAATTCAGAGAATAAATGCATGCAGTGCTTTTAAAAACAATTATTTTTGGGTATAACCTTTGCGTTTTATCGCAATGATTTCTGTGTTTAAAGGCAACAAGTTAATTCAGAGAATTCGTGTCCCCCGCTTAGGGAAAAAGTCGGCTCCCCCTGACTGAATTTGTAGAATTATTAAATGTATACATGTATACTGAAGCAAATGAAATACATGTATGTCAATATGCATATAAAGATTTGATTGCTTATTCTTTATTATGTGTATAGAAGATTTTTTTTATATGGAATATTTATCACACTGTATTGATGATTTTATAACCTCATAAATTTTTCATTTCACATGCTGAATACTATCATTTAGTAAAAAAAAAAGTATTTAAAAAAAAAAGAAAAAGAAAGTATCGACCGAGATTCGATCCCGGGACCTCTCACATTCGAAGCAAGAAACATAACCACTAGACCACGGAATCGCTTTACACGGTGTGATGTATATGCAGAACTGAAGTCACATACATGTATATATTCATGTTTTCATGTTCGGTATTCTCAAAATTTTACACAATCCATGGTGTTTGATTTATTTAGCCTTTATTAAAAAGTTCTAATAGATGTAATAAGAACATAAAGTCCGCCGAGAACCTGTTTTATACGCAATAACTCTCCTCATGCCCCTGCGCTAAAAATAGCAACATGTAATACTATAAATACTAATAAAACAAACGGGGCGGGGCACTTTGAGAGGGGCGAGAGACGTCCTAGGGAGTTTTGGTATAAATTCACATTGCATATGTTCAAAATCTTCTTGAAATATCGCCCGGAAATGATAGTGTTACATACAGAATGTATAAATTTACGACCTTGAACTTTGATCTTTCGACCTCAAAATCAATAGGGGTCTTCATTAGGCCACAGGGAGTTGTTATGTAAAATTTCATTGCAATAGCTCAAATGGTGCTAGAGATATCATGTGGAAACTAAAGTGTTTTAACAGAGAGAATTTGCTTATTTATGACCTTGACCTTTGACCTTTTGACCTCAAAATCAATAGAGGTCTTCTTCAGTCCATAGGTAGTTGCTATGTTAAATTTCATTTCAAAAGCTCAAAGGGTTCTCGAGATATCGTGCGGAAACGAAAGCCTTACAGACAGACAGAAAGACGGACGGACGGACGGACTCACAGACGGACGGACGGACAAACCCAAATTAATATCCCCCACTTTTCAAGCGGGGGACAATAAAAATATTTCTTTCTTTAGGCTGACCGAAACTACAATAAAACTGTTTTTAACGATAAAGTTATTATAGCCCGTACAGTGTGCCTTTACAAAGGCAAGTCACTGTTTCAATATGGAGAAAATGATGAAATGAAGAGACTTGTTGCCTTTTTTTCTTATGAATATTATTTCCTTAACTTTACCTGATGTTCAGTTTCATATAGGATAATATGTGTGTCGTATATTTCATTTTTCGCTATTATTGAAAGGATTTAATTGTTTGCCTTTTTCTAAATTGAAATATTAACTGGGCTATACATGTTGTAATTATTCGGAGTTTGACAAAGTGTACTGAGAAAATACGATTTATGGCAAATAAATACGTTTTGAAGTGATATTCATCGTCATGAATCTTCTGCCGTCTTTTGTGTAATAAAATTGGATCATTTTTATACCCCCCGCTTGAAAAGTGGGAGGGTATATAGTAATCGGTATTTCCGTCCGTCTGTCCGTCCGTCCTTCCGTCTGTTACGCTTTGGGGTACCCATCTCTTATCCGCAACTCCTCTTATACTACTGAGTGAAATTTAATGAAATTTTCACAGAATCTTTATTAGATATTTGCCATTGTGCACCTCCTATTTTACTTTTTTATCCGACACGTATTTTAGGTTTCCCATAGCAAAACATGGACATTGCCATTATATCCTTACCTATGACGTCACATATACAAGCTTCTGGATAACATGTGATAAGACGAGTTATTCCTCTTTACACATTACCGCAAAAAAATATATAGCAAAACATGGACATTATGGGAGGCGGGGGGTATCATTTAGTGAGCTCATTGCTCACAGTACCTCTAGTTGTATTTATTGCCATTAAACATCTTAACAAACCTTCATCAATTTCCATAGCTAATCAATATGGGCAATGAGACAAAAGTTGTGAATTTTGTGATAATTACTCTTACGGTTCTAGGATAAAACCTTTGAAAATTCATGACCTTGAATAGACCTTCTTCACTACTGAAAATTAATATTTTAATATGTTTGTTGGGGCTTTGGAGTAGGTATGTTTTACAACTTGCAATGGTTATTTAGAAGCCGAGAATTGTTATCTTATTGAACAGTGGTTTGTTCAAAAATATTTCCCTATAGTTTAGATACATACAGGAAGGTTTTTCACATATAATATAATGAGGAGATCTTTCAGAGTGATACTTACTTGAAACATTCAGTGAACAGAGTAAATTTTAATCAAAATGTAGGTAAGATAGTAATCTTTATACAATTCTGATTTTTTTCCTTTTGATCGAAGAGCCACGTTATTTTCTTTTTTACATGCAATGCTGAAATTTGAGATGACAAAAAAATGTATACAATTCATGTATATATAATGAATGAGTCCTCAATAAATTATGATAATTTCACTGGAAATTTTGCAATGTTACAGGGATTGGATGTGATAAAAGATATGGAGCTGTTTCATATATTGTTCATATGCTTTCTACTTTTCTTGGGTAAAGTATTGAATGATATTTATTTATACATTATATCTATATTTCAATTTTATAATGATTTTCCTTCACGTATATTTACATTTGCTGATGTTTTTCCTTATGTAACAATGCTAATAGAAATGAAATTCAATTTTCAATGACATGTTGTTGGTCACCTAATCAGATTTTTTTGAGTATGAAAAGCAAACTGCACGAGCAATTTGGAAAGTTCTGATTGTGACGTCACATGACGTCGTGGATACGTTATGTTGCATTTCCAAAGCAAAGACTAAATAATGCCTATATTTCTTTGTAACATGACTAAAAACGTCAAATATAAATATAAGAAATAAAATATCATTTTTGGAGTCTCATTGGGTATGACATGAAGTCGGTACGTGATCAAATCTACTATAACGGTGTTATAGAATTTGATCACGTGACCGACTTCATGTCATACCCCAATGAAATTCTAAAATGATATTTCTTTTCTTAATTATCATTAATATGACAAGGTCGGTAACATACATGTACATATAGCAATTCTGGCAAATATTACTTACCAGACGTGATGCAGAACAGTAATTAACATTTTAATTGTTAGGTTTTTACTAATCAAAAGTAAGTGTTGATTTAGCAGTATCATTATCATAAAACAAATACCGATATTATGAAAGACTATTTCAAATCTTGTAATATGACATTAATTTCTAAAAGTCTTTTGTTCCAATATAATTATTAGAAAGGAAGTATATATTGAGTAGATTTAAATTATAAATTGGTTGGATAAAGTCTATGGATATATAATTTAAATTGACAAATACTTTTTTGCTTGAAGTCAATGATGCCGATGTGATGTTGAGCAATCAACGCTCATTGAGCTGGTTTGACGCACAGAAAATCTGCAGATCGAACAATGCTACATTACTTGAAAGTGTTTCCATAGATGTTAATTTAACAGGAAATGTCTGGAATGGAAAGTATCGACGTCTTTCATCCTGGATTAAACTTGTGGGTAAATATTGAGTATAGAAACATAATGCGTGAAATATATTCACTGCAAGGCCAAAAATTAAGAAAACTGGTCATGGATGTATCTTGATAACCGACTGGTACACTGATGTCTATGCATCGTTTTTGCATATTGCAGGTTCATTTTCATGTATTCATGGTCCGGCTGATAGAAGCTGCAATGGGTCTAGTAATTGAATTTTGAATTTCTGAATATAAAGGCAACAACATGTTACTGGACAGTTAGTTTTTGACTTTCCCACCAAGAACATTTTTCAGTCGTCAGAGAGTGAATTGAAATGTTTCCAACAAACCATGTCGTTGACGTTGGCGCATAAAAACGTCACATCAGGACACTTTTTGCTTGTTTTTTTTTTTATCATACCGATTCTGTATCCGTCACTGAAATCCATTGCAATAGCTCCATTTTGGTCCATAAGCATTAAATCTTTACGTCGGTGTCACTCGCACTTGCGCAAGTATGCTTCGTTTGCCTATATTTTTTAGTATGTTCCAACTTGTAAAAAATGTAGCTAGTGTTTGTCAAGACTTTCTTTAAAGAGTTTACAATTTCCAAATCAACTGAGTTCCTTTAATTCCATCTAATTTTTTTTTCCTCTCAATTAAATCTGTTTAAGTAATAACTGGAAACTGGGCTTTTTATGGTCCAACAACTCTCAAACAACTCTTGATTAGTATGGGAAAAATAAATGCTCCGATGAACTCAATGCAGATGAGAATCAAGGCTGTTACTGGTGAGCAAGATAGGTGTTGGGAATACCTATTTTCACTTTTGGGGGTACCGTCATATGTATTTCAATAACTCAAAAATGATGCGTCAAGATCACATACGGTTTGGATTATATGTTATTCATTATAGATAAATTTAAAAGTTTGATATGAATACTAAAAAAAAAAAATTTTGATATAAGAGCTCTATTTTACTTTAAACTATATGCGTTTTGTTTTTTTTATCAGTATTTGACCAATATTAACGATTTTCTTTAGCATATGATATATCAATAATTAATCTCCCAAAGGCTGTCTAAAAGGTTGACTAAAGTCTGTGTACATATTACAGAAATCGTTACTATATTTCTATCTGTGCATTGAATCTATAACTTTTCTGTAAAAAATGAAATCTAAATTGAGATACAATTTTTTTTTCGATATGCTTCATTGCATATATATATATTGAAAGGAAAAAGAAACGCAATGTAACATAAATGTAATACGCAATTTTTTGACTGCATTACCGATAATAACGAAAACTGGTCAAAGTGTGCAGAATTACTGAACTGTTATTAATACAGCAAGCTATCGTAATCATCACATTTACCCTAAAACTGTGTCAAATCGATTGCAAAATTTGTGTTTTTGAGTTGGTTGACTTTACGTTTGTCTTCATCCCAAAGGTGCGCGTCATTTAATTATTTTTGGGCGTGTTTAGTGACTTTAGTCAAGGTCCCTTGTGGCCAGGGTTAGTCAAGACATACTCGCAAGTATTCACTTTTATCCGTTTAATATGTCTCTGTAAACACAGCTATCACCATTGAGCCAATGAGCATCCGTTGGACCAGATGAATGTATATATATGAAATGACCCCTGCATTTGTGTATGCATTGTACATTTAAAAGGCATTTTTTGAGTGGCAAAATCTTTGAATCGGACAATGGACAGTCTGCTTTGTAAAAAAAAAATTAAGATGTGTTTGTAAAACATCCATGTCCTCGTATGACATCATAGTACCACCTGTTCAAAAGTTATGACCAAGGTTAAGGGTTTTAAAGGTAAGACAATTTTCGGGGTCAAGGTAAAAGCGTGAATGTTGTTAGTTTCTAAAGAAAGGCCTTGTCTTACATATGGGAAGATGAAAGCACTGGCCCTTCCGTTCAAAAGTTATGGTCAAGGTTCAACTTTGTAAAAAGTAGTTCAAACATGGAGTTCAAAGGATAAAACTTATTGATATCCAATGAAAGACATTGTTACAAGTATTACATATGTGAAGTATGAAAGCTAAAGCTTTTCAAGGAATATGATCAAGGTTAAATTTTGTAAAAAGTAGGTCAAACTCCAAGGTCAAGGGGGTCAAAGATGTTGATATTCAATTAAAGGTCTTCTTAAAAGAATTAAATATGTGAAGTATGAAAGCCTTATCCCTTACCATTCAAAAGTTATGGCCAAGGTGGTTAATGTTTTGTTCTTAAGTAGGGGCATCTTCAAGGTCAAGCTCAAATTGTAAAAATTATTGGTTTCAAATAAAGAGACTTTTAGAAAAGAAATTCTTAGTAACCTTAGCCATAACATTTAAAGGGCTAGGACTTTTATACTTCAAAAATGCTTTCTTTATGGCAAGACCTATAATTGGATACCAATTACCTTAACCTTTTGAGATTGCTGTTGAGATTTCCGTACTCATGAAAGAACTTTAACCTTGGTCATAACGCTAAGGGCTAGATCTCTCATACATCACATTTTTATTCCTTGTGAGAAAACCCTTCATTTGATACCAAGAATTTTAACCCTTTGATCTTGACGTTAGAGTTTGCCTTACTTTGAAAATATCCTTGACCATAGCTTTTGAAGGGTTAAGGTTAGAGCTTTCATACTTTTCATATTTAATCCATATGACAAGACATATCATTTGATATCAAGGATTTTGAACTTTTGACCTTGACCGTAGAGCTTGACAGACTGAAATTTTTTAAACCTTGGCCATAACTTTTGAAGGGTTAGGACTAGCGCTTCCATACTTCACATATATATTTATGTGGCAAGACCTTTAATTGGATACCAATCCACTTATGTACCTTTGAAACATAGCTGAAAAATTGCCGACTCGGCGTTAAACAATAATCAATAAATCAATTACGTTGATCTTTAAATCTTGACCTTGGATTTTCCGTACTTATGAAGGAACTTTAATCTTGGCCATAACATTTGAACGATTAGGGATAGTGCTCTCGCATTTCACATATGTTCTCCTTGTGAAAAGACACTTCATTGGATACAAAGAACTTTGAACCTTGATTGCTTTCATATTTCAGAATTGTATTTCAAGTGAGAATACCCTACTTAGGGCAACATTATATTAAATTTGCATTAAAGAAAAGTTTATATATTGCTATAATGCCATACGGAAACATCAGTGTTTCACAAACACATCTTGTTTAATATTGATAACAGTTGTTTTCGTTACAAAATTCCATTTATGTTAGCTCTTGAGTCTAAGTTGAAGTAAGAATTTTTTACTCATATACTCATATGGAGACGCCATCACTTGGAGATGGAGAACAGCAAATTCTGTCCTATACTCGGCACACAGGCCCATTGCGCAGGGAGGGATCTTTTTCGTCCCAGCACCTACTGCGACACGGGACTTCGCTTTATGCGTCTCATCCGAAGGACCAGTCTCCTCGTCACAAAATTGGATTTGAACTCGCGACCTAAGGATCAGCTCATTACTTCGCGAACCTAGAGCAGGCGATCTAACCAGTGCACCACGGAGGCGACCGAAATACATGTAAACTGTAATCCAACCTTTTGATTTTAGGATGCTTCACAGAGGATTCTGCAATTCTGGCATCATCAACAATAGTATATGGAATGCAAATGAGTTCTGCCGGATTTTGCCAGGAGATATGCTTGTCCTTTTACATGACTATGTTTGCAGTAAAGGTATTCAATAAATCAAATCAAATCTACATGCACAACTACTGCAAATGAATATGTAAGAGAGGTTGTTCCCCCAAGCAGTTTGTCAATATTTTATCCTAAATTATTTTTCATCAACTTACTGATCAAGTTTGGGGTAATGGTAATATGTAATGGTAATTGACAGTAATAAATTACAAATTTTGATGTAATTAAAAAGTAACAAGGAATTGGTCAATTTTTTTTAAATAATTGCAAATATGATGTTAAAACAATCTGATATAAATATAAAGGAATATTCTTGACTTTACTTTTAAGGTGTTTTCTTGGATGTAATAATAATTTGATTAATAACATTTGCGAAGTAATTGTAATTTATTTGATTAAATTTCAATATCTATACAATAGTAATGGTAATTTAATCGTATGTTTTATGAAAGTAAATGTAATTTAATGTAATTAACCCAATCTCTGGTACTAATCCCTGTTTTATATAGTTTTTAGCCATACAAGTAGAAAATTTTATATTTTTAGTTTAAAGAATGTAGATGTCTTAAAAAAATTCCTCATGAAAAAAATAAAGTTTTTCCATCAAAGTGCAATGCTGTTTGTAACAAAAAAGGTACAAGGACTGAAAAACCTTATTTTGAGGAATGTGGTGGGAATAGAACATACAGTGTTTTTCAATCAGGTACTTTTTGAATGTCACTACATGTGTTATAGATTTTTTTTTAAATATTTTTTCTCAATTATGGAGTTTGGGTACTTCAAATATAAGAATTAATCAACAGAATCTCCATCTTGTGAATAATAATATTTTTCAATAAGATTTATTTGTGATTGCCAAGACATTTGTTTTTCGAACTGGAATTTTTTCAATATCTTTTTATTTGTATTATAGCCTGCTTTATTTTCTAATACTAAAATATATTTTAGGAACAGAAGATGAGAAAGCGGCAGGCTCAAATGCTGTCGGCTCCTCCTGTGTTGCAATAAAATGTTCAGAAAGTTCAACTTCAAAATTCTACTTTGAGGGAAATTGCAGTTTACATTATCAACCACAATGCCACACAGGTATGGTATTTACTTAGATGAAATTTGTAAATATTGAATAGTATATAAACAAAAGTCAATTAAACAATATAGATATTAAAGCAGAGTAATCCTCGAACTCTAAAACTTACGAGGTTTGATTAGTGCCATTTAGGAGAAAGCATCCCCTGAAGTCCAGTTACATCCGTTGTGTTCATTGTCGTGATTGGGACATAACGAGGAAAAAATCTGTCGAACAATCCAGTGCGTAAATAATTGTTTAAAGTTAAACACAGATTGTGTTTGCTGACAAAGTCATTATATTGTACCGGCGATAGAACTTACAAAATAATGACTTTATATAAGACTGCCACCATTCTTGATTTTTTCCCACTTTTTTCTCAATAACTTACCTCGTTTAGGATATTATTTGTACAAGCAATGTTCTTGCGCTTGAAATAAATTGAGAGATGTAAACCATGTATGCTTATGCAGATAATTTAGGAAGGCATTGCTGCATTAAAAATGGAAGTCTAGTTGACAATCTTTGATGAAAAATATTATGCACACATTTTATTCACATTTGATTTGGCCTAAAACTATTAAGCAAAAGATTTATTTAGTTTTTCCCAAAAATATTCTGCGTTGAAAAACAACCCATACAATAATCATTGTTTTGCTATCAAAGGTTTTCCGATAACCCTTTTTTCAAATTATGGACTTAATAAATCTCAAATTTGTGGGACGTGAAGACCATAACCGAAGTTCCGTGTTGCAGTAGATGTTGACACGAAAAAAAACCCCTCTACGCTTAATGACCCTATGCGTCAAGCATAGGTAAAAATGCAGCTCTCCATCGGCATGTAAGGGTTGAATAATATTCATTTCTAGAAGGATAAACACATCAATAAACTGCATGTAGAGAAGGATCAAGGTTGTGAAAGATGCACGAGAGAGGCAAGGTAGATAATGAGAATGAGAATTGTGTTTTTTTTTTACTTTTTCAAAATGGGTGGCGTCATTTGAGTTTCAATATTTCATGAACATGATGAATTGTCGGTCAAGATCAAAATTTAATGTGATTCAGGTCAGATTTGTCCTAAAGTTGATGTTAAAAACAATACTGAACACGATGCGTTTGTGAAACATTGATGCTCCTGTATGGCAATATAAATGCGGTTAAGCTTTCTGAAATGTAGATCAAATATATTGGTACATAAAGTAATGCTTCTTCACAATAAATACAAATGTGGAATATAAAACCCTAGCACTGCATGTTCGAAGGTTATGACCAAGTTAACGTTTTTATGGTTGGGCAAACTCCGGAGTCAAGGTTGTTGATTTCCAAAGAAGAAAGGCCTTGTCTTAAAGGTTATATAAGGGAAGGATGAAAGTGCTGGCCAAAGCAGTTCAAAAGTTATGGCCAAGGTTACAGATTCCAAAAAAATAGGTCAAACTCCAAGGTCGTGGTCAAATTTGTTAATATCTAATGAAAGGCATTCTCACAAGGATTACATATGTGAAGTATGAAATCTCTAGCCCGTAAGGTTCAACACTTATAGCCAAAGTTAAATTGTTTTCGTAAGTACGAAAATGTCTAAGGTCAAGGTCAAAATTGGTGTTTTCAAATGAAAGGCCCTTCCAAAAAGAACTGATATTTGAAATATGAGATTCCTAGTATCTACCGGTTAGAATTAGGGCCAAAGTAAAAGTTTGAATTTTTTGTGTAAAAATGGGTCAAACTCCAAGGTCAAGGTGAAAGTGTGAAGGTTCTTTAAATCAAATGAAATGTTTTGTCAAAATGAACATCTTTATATAGACATATCATATCCGTATACATGTATCCACAAAAACAAATTAAAGCCAAAACAAAACAAAAAACACAATGTTAACAGCAACAAAGAGCTCGCTTGTACTTTACTCTCCATTTTATTGCCTAATGCAAGATACTTTTAGTCCAGTCAAACTGTCATAAACCTCAAAAGATTGCAACAGAATTATTTTCTTTATTTATAATTAGTAAATTGTATTCTAATTAACATATACAAACTCTAGAAAAATATATAAAGGCGAAAGATGTCTTTTTTGGAAATAAATATTTACTAGTTTGAAAAAATATGTATTGCAGAAATGTGCTACCATATGCAACAAGGGAGACAATTTTTACCACTGTAAACAAAGCTCTTTTCATTTTAAACAAGCATAATAAAATTAATTATTCATTTTGTAAACATTCCAGGATTTATATTTCACCTATTTATTGAAAATATAAGGTTTGAGAATCTTATATAATATGTCTAAATGTAGTGTTAACTTCTCCTTTACTAGATGTTTGAAACATTAGGGGAAATAATCTATGGAGAGTCGTCAGTGGTTTTATTATCTAAAAGTTAAACTTTTGTTGTTTGACTTTGTTTAAAGATTTTTTTCTTCTTTAGAATATTGATTCTATTAGTGAGATCTACTTTACTAGTAAAAATACATGTACCGGTAATATAGATTAGAACATCTTAAAAAATGTTTGGTTGCCCTCTCTCCCAACCGACACTCTAAAATGGCCAGTCTCAAAACTTTTTTTTACATTCCATGACGTGAATTTTTTTTTATAACTCTTATCTCATCAACAAATATGTTGAATTTTTGTGGGAAAAGGATTTTAAAAATAATTTTACCCTGAGGCTGGAGAGGCATTATTTGTTTATTAAATTGTTTATTTGCATTAAACAAGCATTATTTTAAAGATGGCCTTATTATTGACCTGTGTGTGTTTGTGTGTGTGTGTATTTAGTTTTGCAATGGTGCTCATTATGTAAAGTTTATTTTACTGTATTTGTAATTTGTAAACATATTTCTGAAACATTATGAATCACTTTGATTCATATTTGGCATCTGGTTATTTCTGAACATAACCCTGGAGCCAAGTAGGGTCACACAAGGGATTAATTTTATGGGGAGTCTTTGAAATAGGCCGCATTGTAATATTTTCATATAGTTTTTAAAATCATATCCTATTATGTAATAGATTCGTGCATTTCAGCTTTTTAAAAACTACACAATATTTTCGACTTATCCAAATTACAGCAGACTGAGGGATCTTTGTTTATAGGTCTCATCCAAAGGGCCCAACAGATCGGTTGATAGTATGTTGTTTTACGCCCCGCTCGAGAACTTTTTACTTAAATAAAAATTATTTAAATACACAAGCATATAAAGGAATCGTTATTAAAAATACTATTTTCCTATCACAATAAGTAGAATTTATAATCTAAAACTGCATAGAAAATTTTAATTGTAATAAGAAAGACTCTATGCCATATATAAAAATTGTTGTTTAACATCCCTCTTGAAAATTTTTCACTACTGTGGAGACGCCACCATGCACTTGCAAGTGGAGAGCTACAAGTTTTGTCCTTTAATCGGACCTCGGTTAATAAGCCTAGGTATCATCCAAAGGACCCAGACTGGTTGATTGTGTGTTGTTTTACGCCCCGCTTGAGAACTTTTTACTTGAATAAAAACTTCACCATATACTTAACGGCTTCAAATTTAGACTTTTACTCGGTGCTTAGGGCTATTGAGCAGTAAGGGTTCTTTATCATGCCAAAGACAACATGTAACATGGATCGCTCTCATCCTGAAGACCTGCAACGTTTATTTCAAAGTGCCAAGAGCTTCATTAGTAAAGTGATAACCCCCCCCCCCCCCCACACACACACACACAATTACAAAATAAATTCAAAAGAATATAAAAACTAGCAATGGACATTATATTGAATACAGTGAGGAGCAATTCGAATACTCTATTCAGGTAAACATTTAGGAGAGGAAGCAGTTCCAGTTTCAAGATAATCATTTATGCGTTTTTAGGAATTCCATGGCATCTTCAGTGGATTTTATGGTTTTTTTCGTATATAACTTTAACATTTCAAATAAAAACAATGGGGGGATATGAATTTTAAGACTTCGTTTAGGTTTTACTTAACTATAGATATAACATATTTCGAATGAATGTCCCTTGCATATGCATTGCTATAAAGTAAGATATGTCGGGGAGAGCCCCCCCCCCGTCTGAAATTTTTAGAGTTTAGAGTTAAAAGGTTCTTCCGGTATGTAATGTCCATGAACCTACTATTCCCCAGGACTCATTAAAATTTCAAGTCATATACCTTATTAAAAAAAAGACCACCCCATCCCCTGAAATAGGTTTTGAAGTTTGAGGTAATTTTATATAGGTATGAGTATCGCCAAAAAATTTCGTATCACGATATCTCACGATTTTTTTTTTCCAAATTGAAAATATCACAATAATATCATGATATTTTTATAAGCAATTTTTACAATGATTTTAGATGACATTATTTTTCTTAAAAATATTCTAGAAAAACAAATTTTCACTTTTTTGAAATGTTTATCTACATTAATTTGGTCATGTTTGGATGGTAAGGTGCCGTTCTTTTCAACCTTTTACAATTTTTTAGGCTTTCCTTAATTCTTATTTTAAAAGTTGAATAAATAAATGATTAATTTCTGGACTTTATGATATGTACCTAAATACCGGTATTTAGGTCTCCGCATCACAATACGTATACCCCTCCCCCCCCCCCCCCCCCCCCCAAAAAAAAAAGCGATATACCGGTATACAAATAAACTTGCATATCTCTTTTAATAAATTTATTTAAATTATTCATTGTAAGTTATCATTACTTGTTTATTATTTTTGCTTGTCAAAAAATTATGAGACTTAATATCTGTAAGATTTGATGCCCCCCCCCTCCCCCTGAAAAAAAAATCTTGGATATCTGTGCTTACATTATCCCCTATAACTTTTTGAAAGTTATCTAAGGTCCTCACTAATTAATTAAAATTATACTAATTCATTCCTTCTATAGCTACATATTTTTGTCCCTGCACAAAGCTGTACTAAGGAATTGGAAAGGTTCTATTTTTCTATTTTTTCTGTTGTCATGGGAACAGGAATCCATAGCAACTAATGAAATAATAACCGATTTCAGTTTGCAGGCGCATTTCTACGTGACTGTCAAAAAATTTCAAGATCATATACCTGGCAAAACTATTTTTATGCATAAATAGAATGTCTATTCAAAAGGAGATATATTGGCATTTTTGAACAAATATAGGGTTTCTTGATAATTGAAAGAAATGATGTTTGGACAAATACATTTTTCTAGAGTTTTGATATATCAAAAGGCACGTTATGAATAACAAAATTCCACTGGAATAATTTCTGTTGCAATTTGTTTGAGGTTTGGGTGTTTTGGAGCTAGATTGACTGGACTATTTTGAGCAAAATTGTTTACGTTATTCTAGATACTACAGTTGTGGGAAGCTGGATGGAATCAATGCAGTTTTGTAAACTGAATCATTCTTCAGCCTACTTATTCAAGGATATATTTTTGAATAATATCAAAAAGACCTGCAATACAGATAGGCAAGAAATAAAAGATATGCATTGGCTAGGAGTTGCAAAGGAGGCATACGATGGAAATGACCTGGGTAAGTATATGTAGATATGTTAATAATATTAATCCCTCCTTTCGCCACGGTGATCAAATTTCCTACTAGAACGTCGTTCTTTAATTGATGAAAGAAAAATGTTCACTTAAAGTTTTTTAAGCCAATGAATTTCTGAAAAATCAACACTGCTCAGTTAAAGTTATCACTATAGTAAATCAAAGTCTTCAAAGTGTCAAAGTTGTAACTATAGTTAACTATAATATACTGAAAGGAAAAAGAAACGCATAATAGCATAATATCGAAATATATTTAACTATATGGCCGAAAATTATGAAAATTTGTCAAATGTGTATTTTGATTACTGTGCACTAAAATTGCTGGTCAAAATTACTCAACCATGAAATGTATGGCGTCACGTAGGGGAAATGATAAAAAGCCAAAAACACGTGCATGTTGATGATGACAATTTTATGATCACATTTTGTGGTGCTAATCGATGCATTGGAGTTATAGACATCGTTTTCCGCATTTGAAACCAGTATAAATTTCGTGCAATCATGGCATGGCTGACGGAAGTTACACTGGTTCCAGTAATTGAATTGTGTAAGTGAATAAAAAGGCAACAAGATGTTGCTGTGCAGTTTGTTTTAAACTTTTCAACAAAAAAAGGTTTTTCAGTTGTCAGAGAGTAAATTAAAAGGTTTCCAACCAACGATGGCGGTGACGTTGACGCGTAACAACGTCACATCAAGACAGGTCTTTTCATCATGTCACCTCGGTTGTTGTCAAGGTGTTATCACTGAAACCGATATTTATACAGCAAACTATCATACCAATATTTTCACCCTAAAATTGACAGAAATTCTCTGCTCTAATTTGGTCCGCGAGCTTGGCAACTTTTACGTCGATTTTACTCTCACGCGCGCACGTACGCGTCGTGTGCGTAATGTTTTTAGCATGTTCACAGTCGGAAAATGTAGCCAGTGTTTGTCGAGACTTTCTCACAAACATTCACGTGTACCAAAACAGCTGGATTCTGTAAATTCTATCCTAAAATGAAAATTCGTGGCACTCATTTGGCGGGGGGATTTGTTGGCTTTGGAATAATACAGCTTCTATCAACCATTAAGACTATTGTCGGAAGCGTTGAATAATAATCAAATGAGAAAGATAAATGCTCTGGTGAACTCAATGCACAGGAAAATCAAGGCTGTTAAAAATGTGCAAGGGAGATGATGAGAATTTTTATTTTAATTTTGGGGGGTATCGACATATCAATTTCAATAACTCAGGAATTATCAGTCAAAGTCACACAAGATTTTGGTAACTTGTAGATTAAAGATGAATTAAAATGTTTGATAACAATACTGGAAAATATTTTCGAAAAAATAGTTTTAATTTAATTTAAAAGTAAAATATGCGTTTCTTCTTCCTTTCAGTGATGCAGCAAGTGTTGGGACAGGTTAAATTTTGTATGAAAAGCATACCCTCCACCACCCCATACAGCCATCCCTTAGGTTAAGTTTTAAGTTGGGATGTACATGTATTGCATACTTTAGTTTGTTGTGTGGCCTATTGTTTGTTGCCACCTTATTTTTCAGCTTAAATGATTGATAAATTTGTGTTTTTGAGTATTGTCATGATGTCATTTTATATTTTTGGGAGATCCATAACATGGTGTAGATACTAATTGTAGAGAGTCATAGGATCTCCCAAATTTCATGTGTTTCTATAGTTTACTATAGTAAACTATACCTAACTATAGTATTTTTTCGTAAGGGAATGCAAAGAATTTGATATGGTCTTTTAAAGATATTTGTTATCAGAAACGAAAAAATATTTTTCTCGTCTTAATACTTTTCAGACAAACATCTATTAAATAATTCTATGTCATTTTATAATATTGATTTAGATGTGAAATGTCACAGTGCATTTGAGATAACAATTAATGGAAATGTCAGCGTTTTTAAGATTAAAAAAATATATACTTTACAAGGATGTTCGACTCAAAATATGGATACTTGAAAATTTCGAGGTTCTTTTAAACAATTTAAAATCACAAGATTTTACCAAAATCAACAGCTTCAAAACTTACGGCTTAACCTTTCCCCACAATAACTAAAATTCAGCTTTTTCGCATATAATTGAAAGCTGCTTATGCAATAAAAAAATGAAAATCGTACATTCACTTAAGTTGTCACTGGTCATTTGCAAAATTATGTTGTTAAAAATATTCTCATCATATACACACTAGTACTCTGAATTCAACATAAAAAGGATGCTTGAGTTTCTAATTGACAATATCTATGTTGTTTTTTTTTAGATCAGGTCTTTCAACAACGTATTCTATTTCCCAATGGGAACATGTACTAATTGCGACTCCTTATAAGCAGATCTATAGTTTTGTATTCATATGAAGCAGAATTTTTGCAAAAACTTATACTGAAAGGAAGAAGAAACGCATATTTTACTTTTAAATTAAATTAAAACTATTTTTTCGAAAATATTTTCCAGTATTGTTATCAAACATTTTAATTCATCTTTAATCTACAAGTTACCAAAATCTTGTGTGACTTTGACTGATAATTCCTGAGTTATTGAAATTGATATGTCGATACCCCCCAAAATTAAAATAAAAATTCTCATCATCTCCCTTGCACATTTTTAACAGCCTTGATTTTCCTGTGCATTGAGTTCACCAGAGCATTTATCTTTCTCATTTGATTATTATTCAACGCTTCCGACAATAGTCTTAATGGTTGATAGAAGCTGTATTATTCCAAAGCCAACAAATCCCCCCGCCAAATGAGTGCCACGAATTTTCATTTTAGGATAGAATTTACAGAATCCAGCTGTTTTGGTACACGTGAATGTTTGTGAGAAAGTCTCGACAAACACTGGCTACATTTTCCGAGTGTAAACATGCTAAAAACATTACGCACACGACGCGTACGTGCGCGCGTGAGAGTAAAATCGACGTAAAAGTTGCCAAGCTCGCGGACCAAATTAGAGCAGAGAATTTCTGTCAATTTTAGGGTGAAAATATTGGTATGATAGTTTGCTGTATAAATATCGGTTTCAGTGATAACACCTTGACAACAACCGAGGTGACATGATGAAAAGACCTGTCTTGATGTGACGTTGTTACGCGTCAACGTCACCGCCATCGTTGGTTGGAAACCTTTTAATTTACTCTCTGACAACTGAAAAACCTTTTTTTGTTGAAAAGTTTAAAACAAACTGCACAGCAACATCTTGTTGCCTTTTTATTCACTTACACAATTCAATTACTGGAACCAGTGTAACTTCCGTCAGCCATACCATGATTGCACGAAATTTATACTGGTTTCAAATGCGGAAAACGATGTCTATAACTCCAATGCATCGATTAGCACCACAAAATGTGATCATAAAATTGTCATCATCAACATGCACGTGTTTTTGGCTTTTTATCATTTCCCCTACGTGACGCCATACATTTCATGGTTGAGTAATTTTGACCAGCAATTTTAGTGCACAGTAATCAAAATACACATTTGACAAATTTTCATAATTTTCGGCCATATAGTTAAATATATTTCGATATTATGCTATTATGCGTTTCTTTTTCCTTTCAGTATATGAAAAGAAGAATAGCCTTGCTTTAACTTTAACTCTATAGATATATCGATAAAGTACTGTCAATTAACAGATGTGAATTCCATTTTTATATCGATACGATATATCCTGGCGAGCTTGAGATGAAGATACAACAGAGTCTGACACATCTGTTTCATATTATATATTTTAATAGAATATTTTTCCGAATAAATAACAAAACATGTTTCTTGTATGATAAAGGCCACAGCTTTAATAATTGTTTCAATGACAAATTTTAGACAAGTATTTAACAATCATTGGGTGCCACACACCTAAATCAGTAACGGGCGTTATGGCACCTCGCCTTCTAGGGTAATCCATAGCAAGGCGTAACAATATTTATAAATCGACTCGTTGGGTACCCCTTAACGAGTCAGCTGGGATATGTAATTGCCTCCTAGGGGATTCCTTAGCGAGGCTACTACCTGTTATACCGAACAGGTAAGCCCACTATACCGAGTAGGGCAAAAATAACCACCCGTTATACCGAACGGGGTACCAGGTTACTGTTATACCGAACAGATCCCTCACACAAGCTCCTAGTGCACTCCATAGCAAGCTTAGCGAGCCACCACATGCTCTACCAATCACGTAAAATAGATAATCATACATGAACAATAATTATCATTTCAAGAATGTCCAATAATAAGTTCGTAGGATCTTCATGAACTGTTCATGAATAATTTGATGATTTTTTTTCAGGAATGTTCATTAACCATTAGCATTCATGAATATTCTTGCTTATTTGTAAACAGAAAATGCAATATTATTATTCATGTTTATTCATGAAAATGCATGAAGTCATGCTAAAAAAGTAACAGGAGATGTTTTATAATAAAGCATCTTGAAAGATTTCACAGAAATGTTGTTTGTTTTCCAACCATGGCAACAAAATCTTTGTTAAAAAACTTAAAATAGACAGTTCTGACATATTAAACCATAGTAAATGAGTAATGTAGTTCATACCTGGTAAAAGTATGAAAAAAAATCAATTCAAACGCAACTCTTTGCAGAATGTTTAACCTTACTTGGTCAAGAGGAGAGGGGAGTCCTACCTCAGCATGTTTCAAAGTGTGTTTTAATGCCAGAAATTGACAGTTTTTAATTCCAGTCTAGGAGAAAAGTTTGTTCAGCACAAGGGTAACAGTTTTAAGTGCTTTCAAGCAGTTCGAGTAGAGATGGTCAATTCAAAAATCCTTATTGTCTCTCCATGTGGAATTTCCAGAGTTTCATCATTTGGATCCTTTAATAATAATAATAATAATAATAACTAGTGCTAATTGTAACGGGAACCGTTACAGATGTTCCCCAAACGCTCCCCAACTCCCTTCTCGTGCCATATTCCCTGTAAGTTTCATAAAAGAAGGCAAAATCTATGCATTTAAGACGTAAACAAAGTTTTCCAAAAAGTATACCAAGTATTTCAAATTTAAGCAATGCAGGCGTGCGCATGTGATTGCATGAGCGTATTGACGATATCATCTTGTCTACACTTTTTACTCATTGCACGTGCACGCACGTGCATGATGACCATACCTTCTTGTAGGTGTCCATTATGTCTGTCTATGTTCTTAATCCCATCCTGTTTGTTTAAAAAAAAGGGAGTTATAGCCATTTAAAGTTTAAGCCAGTCAGATTGCAGCGCACGTGCATGCGCGTGTTTTCATGACAATTATTAAATATCATATTGTAGGACATCTTAAAGTATGCCTATGTTTTTAATTTCAAAGCATTTTGTAAAAAAACAGAAAAGATATTGAGATTTTTGTTTCAGCCAATCAGAGTAAAGCACACGTGCACGCACGTGCGTGCATGTGAATGGTGACCATATTATCCTGTAGGAGTTCTTTATGTCTATCTATGTTCTAAATCTCATGCTGTTTGGTTGAAAACCAAGGGAGTTATAGTCATTTAAAGTTTCAGCCAATCAGATTGCAGCGCACGTGCATGCGCATGATTTGATAAAAAAATTTGTATTTCATATTGTAGTACATCCTAATGCATGTCTATGTTATAAATTTCAAAGCATTTCATCATAAAACAAAAAAGATATTAAGATTTCTATTTCAGCCAATCAGAGCAAAGCGCACGTGCATGCGCGTGAGTTCATGCAAATTTGACCATGTCATCTCAACTACACATCTTATATATCATTATATAATGAGTTTCAAAACATTTTATCAAAAAATATAAAAGTTACAACCATATTAAATATATCAGTCATTTTACTCATTGCACGCACCCGCACGTGCATGCGTATGCGCGCAAAATGACCTTCGTTCAGCACATCTACACAACATGCCTACTAACCCTAAAAAGGTTTTAACTTAGTTTGGTGAACAGTTTCTGAGAACACTTCCGGACAAAAAAAGTACCGGAGAAGAAATAAGAAGAAAAAAGAATAATAATAATAATAATAATAATAATAATAATAATAATAATAATAATAATAATAATAATAATAATAAGAAACAGAGTAAAAACAATATGTTCCCCAACTTCGTTTGGAGAACATAATAATGCTTTATTTAGAGAAGGTAACCCGATTAGTACAAAGTACTATTCTTCCCCGGGGCCTTCTAATTTCAAACAACATATTACATAAAATGATACAATCAAAGATAAAACATGTAGAGTTCATTAATGCATGAATAATTAAATGTAATGTACAGCTAAATGATATATAGACTCAAAATAAAGAAGTCAATATTAACTGTTCAGGAGACATTGTTTTAAGCAATAGTAATAATCAAACATCATATACAAAGGACATATTCAAACATTTATTTACAGACGTTGGCTAATTATAATTTTTTCTACATTTCGTCTAAAAATAGGTAAAGTTGATGACAATTTTACATGTAATGGCAAGTTATTCCATAAATTTGCACCTGAATATTGAATAGAATTTGTAAATAGAATTGTTCGATGTTTTGGTAAACGAAGATTATAATTTAATTCTGAACGTAAGGAATAGGAATCAAGGCTATGAAAAACAAAAAGGTCCTGGAGATATTCAGGGCTCATACCATAAAAAGTTTTGTACAATAAAATACACTTATGTAGTGTGACTAATTCAAACACATTTAGCCATCCCAGTTTTTCAAACAATGGTTTTGATGGTTCGTCGGGTGCTGCATCAAGAATAATTCTAGCAGCCCGTTTCTGAAGTTTATGAATTCTTTCAATGCTAGTTTTAGATGCATTGCCCCAAATTGTAAGACAATAGTTTGTTTATTGAAGGCAAAATATATGCATTATAAAAAAGTTTTCTGGTATTTAATGGAAGAAATTTCTTAATTTTACGAAGTGTAAATAACTTGTATGTTAAGGATTTACAAACTGAATCTACATGATAATTATAATGAAGATTTTGATCAATATGGACACCTAAGATTTTTCAACAATAACATTTTCAAGCTTTTCTCCAGAAATTTCTGTATTAAGTTCTGGAATGTCTAACTTTGACCTCTTTTGTTGTGTACACATAAGCATAGATTTTGATTTGTTCGTGTTCAGAATCATTTGGGTCTGTAAACACCAGTTTTCAATTTCGCATAAATCATAATTCAAAAATGTTTCAATATTATGTACATTGTTATCAGATAAATGCAGAGTTGCATCATCTGCAAACATATCAATATTACAGTAATTAACACATAAAGGAAGGTCAATTATATACAATAAAAATAGCAGTGGACCTAAAATAGATCCCTGGGGCACCCCTGCTGTGATAGGTAAGATATCAGAAGAACATGCACCAATTTTAACACTTTGTGTTCTCTCATTTAAATAAGACTGAAACCATTTAATTGTAAGTGAATCAAAGTTATAGTGCCTCAGTTTCTCAATTAAGAGATCATGACTGACTAAATCGAATGCTTTACTGAAATCTAGAAATGCTATGCCAGTGAGATTCCCTTGGTCCATTGCATGCAACCAGCTGTCAGTAAGTTTGGTTAGTGCCGTTTGGCAAGAATGGAATTCCCTAAAACCACTCTGTGAACTTGTAATGAGGTCAAAAGCTCTGGTGAATTCACGTAATTGATTAGCAACATGTTTTTCAAAAAGTTTTGATAAAGTCGGTAAGATAGAAATTGGTCTGTAGTTACTTGGATCATTTTTATCGCCCTTTTTATATATAGGGGTGACTTTAGCTTGTTTCAGATGCAAAGGAAAGATGCCATTAGTAATGCTAGCATTAATTAGATGAGCTATAGGCTTAGAAATTATATCGGCAGAAAGTCTTAAGAGGCGGGGACCAATGAAATCTATACCTGCCGATTTATTAATGTCAAGTTTGCATAGCATTGTGAAGACCTCGTCTTGTCTTATAGGAAGTAAGCTAAATACATTTTCATCACTAAGTTTTGACTTTGTGAAAATTTTTTAACTTTTCAGGTTTAAAGTTACGTTTTGGTAATTCAGTTAATAAATTGCTAGAAATTTTTGTAAAGTGTTCGTTAAACACATTGACAATACCTTGTGTATCGTTAATTTCTGATCCGTTGTCCTTAATATGAGTAGGAAAAAAACATTTTGGTTTTGAGGCTAAATGGTTGAGATAGCTCCACAGTTCTTTAGGATTAGAGCTCTCCTCAATTGCTGATTTATAATAAGTACATTTAGCATTATTAATCAAAAGCGTAACTTTATTTCTCCAATGTCGAAAATTTTCAAAGTCTTTGTGTTGATGATAGTAATCTCGTAATTGTCTAGCATCATTAATTTCTTGTGTTAACCATTTTGGACGAGACTCAGTTTTCACACGTTTAGTCTTTACCTTAGCGTGTGTATTTAGAATAGTATTAAACATATTGTAAAAGTTCGCTAAGATATCATTAGGATTGTGCAAATTCGTAAGAGCATCAAAATTGACACTATTTAAATCGGAGAGAAATTTTTCTTCATTAAAATTCTTAAAGTCGCGGTATTGAATTTCAGTGTGTTTTCCCTTACGCTGCATGCTGTTAGATCTGCGTGTAGCACAAACAGGGTAATGGTCAGACATAGCTATGGGTGGTACTTGGATTTCACAGATGAGGTCAGGTTGGGTAGTGTAGAAATGATCAATTAGGGTAGATGAGGTGTTAGTAATTCTAGTAGGTGTTGTAATTAATTGAGTTAGTCCAAATTCTTCTAGTGCAGATGTCCAGGATAGAGGGGGGTCTTTTAGCAGATCAATATTAAAGTCACCTGTAAGTATGATTTCTTGGTCATCACAGCAGGAGGCACGGTTTATCTCTCTAGCTAGGTCCTCCACCCAGCAGGTGGGTGCAGATGGTTGGCGATATGCAGAACAATAAAGGATAGGCTTTGTGTTTTTTAAATTGATTTCTAACCATATTGTCTCTACG
The DNA here is from genome assembly GCF_032062105.1 of Saccostrea cuccullata. Classification (NCBI taxonomy): domain Eukaryota; kingdom Metazoa; phylum Mollusca; class Bivalvia; order Ostreida; family Ostreidae; genus Saccostrea; species Saccostrea cuccullata. The sequence continues at coordinate 163,826 of NW_026923229.1, read as the reverse complement.
TTACTAATTTCTAAATCCTGTCGACGCTTATAGGATAGATTATTTGAGACATAAATAACTATTCCACCACCTGCCTTATTTTGTCGATCTTTTCTTTCAAGTACATAACCATCTATATTCAAAACTGCATCACTAATTTGATCATTTAAAAAAGATTCACAAAGCCCCAACACATCCATAGATCCTTCATTTTGTAAAATTAATTTCAGTTCGTCTAATTTTGGTAGAAGATGACATACATTAAAATTTCCAAAACGCAAACGTTTTTTAACTAGACCAAAACCAGAATTTACCGCGGTATATTTATTAGATATGTTTATTGCTTTGGTTGAATTTAGACTTTCAGGGCTAGGGCTTTCGTTTATCCTCTGTTTAGAACTAGATTTTTGCTTAGTTTTGAGATAATGTATATTTTTGGCAGATGAATATTCTATTTGAGAATTTTTAAAGATACATTTACATGAATTTTTGTTACATTCTGAACATAAAGTTTCGAGAGGTAAAAAATTTTTTGCAGACTTAATGAAATACTCTCTGTATATTCGGCCAGACATTCATTGCCCCTATTCTAGTACGGACAGAACTTTTGTTTGTGGCCAGGTTCCCTACACTGCCAACAATCTACTTTGCTCCCATGTCTACAATTCCGGGATGAATGGCCTTGTTCTCCACAGAAGTAGCAACATGTATATTTCATCGATGCGGTGGGAGTCGGTACTTGATGCTGCTTCAGAATTGGGACATGCTTATTGTATAGTTTCAACAGAGAGGCAGTTCCTTGATCGGATAAATGTATACCGTCCTTCCAGTATAAAGGGGAATTCCAGGCTTTGAAAATTTGACTTGATTTGATCACTGTCGCACCATACTCTTCACACACAAAACGGATAGCTTCGTTCACATCACTGGTCAATGCATTTTTTCGAGGCATGACTTCACAAATGAAAACATTAATATTCGAATTCCTCTTCTTTAGATCCATTATTATTTCATGAAAAGTCATTTTCTACTGCTTCCATATTGCGTTTATTTGAAGCATCATTTCCTCCAGCTTGAATTATGACATTTTCTAGCGAAGACACATCGTACTGCTGTAGTTTCTTACGAATATAAGAAATACGGGCTCCTCTGTTTGTACTCACACTAACATTTGAACGTAACCCACGGGTTTTAATTCGTTGCAGAATAGAACTGCCGATCAGGAGTGTAGTTTTCTGCTGGTTTCTAGATGTGGAATTACGTTGTTTCTGGAAGAAACTGTTTCCTAGTTTCTGGTGCATAGGTTGTTGTGGTTCTGTGTTTGTGGAGCATTCTTTCATAGATACTTCTGGTATAACTTCATTACACTGTACATGTCTAGAAGTGACATTGTTAGATGCCTTTGGCAGATCATTTGTACAACTGCCTTTATGTTTGAGAACTGTACAGGTTGTCTGAGTACTTGAGCTGGTTAGACATTTATTTGCATTTTCACTCAGTTCCTTTTTTAACGACTCGATTTCCTGCGTTAAGCGATGAACAATTGATGAAAGTTCCTCTACACGTAAAGCAGAATCACAGCATCTGCTGCATTCTTTAGATTCAGTACACGGAACAGAATTCGATAGGTTCCTCCTTGGTGTAGATGCCATACGTGGCGGTGGTAGGGAAATAATGATATTTGATTCATTGATGTCACATGCGGAAACACTTATTTCCTCAATGAATTTCTCACACCACGATGATGCTGAACTCCCCTGAATATGGAGTACCGAGGTGCTTCTGTAAATTGTAGCTGTAACAGATCTACAACTAGTCTTTAAAATATGGCCATCTCCTTCAGTAGTTTTCTCGCATAACAATTCTTGTTGCAAATATGAAAAAATAATTTCATATTTTTCTTGGTCAAAGTTCACAGTAAAGCTCCTCTTATTGGCGGTGACTTTTAGAAAGCTTAGTATGTCCACATTAATATGATTGATATATCATTCACATTTTCAATTCTTTTTTTTTCTTTCTTTTTCAAGAGCTCATATTTTTTTGCAGCCAGAGTTTCTTGTCTTCTGCTCATCAACATTTGTAAACTGCTTCTCTTTTTCCTTCAAAAAGAAAGATTTTCTGAAAGTACCCATGATTGTAAAACAAGACTTTTTTGTATTTTCCTGCATTTTAGTTTCAATTAATTTTGCATCAGAGGCACTTCCAAATTAAAACATTCTGAGTGGAATTTAAGCCTATTTTCTTGGACCGCCATTTTGTAGATCAATCAGGCCTATTAATGTTTCGAATCTCAGTCTATAATTAATGTATGTTATATGATTGGATCCCAACTCAAAGCAAAGTTTGACAAAACTTTCATTTAAAAAAAGACAATAATTTATTTTACAAATAGACAGTAACATTAACAGACAGATTTCTCAGACTCAGTGATTGTCTCCATTTTTTTCACTCAGCAGTAATGAATAGATCAATCTTATATATAGTCTTCCTTCTTCATATTCTGTTATTTTCTTAAAAAGTTGACAAAGATCAGTGACTATGCAAATTATAGATCACAAATACCGATCCTTCCACTCTCCAAATTCCCACTTCCAACGTTTCGCGCGTTTTCAAGTTTGCGCCTTTTCAAAAATGTTCGGTAGAGCTAAGAAATACGCTAGTTTCGAATTTCCAAGATTTCTGTCTAAAAAAAAAAAAAACAAACAAACAAACACTATCTGAATAATTTTTCACTGAAAATACAATTTTTTATATCAAAATAAGTTTTATCAATGAAGAATTCGAATTTTTTACGTCATCAATTATACATGTATTGACTTTCAGTTTCGTATAGCAAGTATGGCGGCCCTAATGTAGATTTTCCAAAGGGTCTGGAAAAGTTTTGGAAATCCATGGGATTCCAATCATTTCCATGCATAACTCGAAAAGTGTTAGTGGAAGTTTTTGGAATATTTTGGAATTTGTAAAAAAATATTGGACTTAGACATTTTTTGGCTTGGAAAGTAGTGGAATTCTTTGGGAAAAATTGTAAAATGAGAAACTTAGCCATTTTCTGCGCTGGAAAACTGTGGATCCGAAAATTACTTAGATTTTTTTTTACTGTCGACTAGTAGTACAATAACATCGGGATCGAAGTCGGACTCGATGAACAATTAATTTTAACAACACCGAAACTCAAAAATATCGAATGCCATGTTGATGTTCCACAGAAGGAAAGTTATAATGAGTGCTACGAACAGGGGGATCATGGTCAGCTTGGGATGGAAGAAGATGACGACATTTTGAAGACCGGTAGGTACAATATTGTACAGTAATGAGTATTTTATGTGTCCTCGAACGAAGAATGTTTCTGCTACTTTTGATTAATTCGGGCACCATACATACACTGTAAAATGCCCCACGGTGAAATCGTTAGGACAAGCACTATTTCTGTAATAATTATTTAACAAATGATGAAATCTATACATATCATTAAGATCATTGATTTTCACCCGAATTTCCCTTGGAATCGAACTGATGTAAAGAATTTTACCTGTACCTTCCTTTGTTCAAGATAACATTTACAGAGAATGATGTACATGTAATTAATTATATATTTTGTAATGCATGTTCATGACCATTTTCAGCTCTTATCTTGCATGTTTCGATTGTTTTAATAGTTGCTGCATTGCCTGAGATGATTTTCACAGCCCAGGCGTTTGATAAAAGTGCATATACATGTAGATGCTTAACCAATCAGTCACTAGGCTTGTGAATATGGTGAGAACCAGCTCAAATTATCATTCAAAACAAATAAACTAACTTTGATTTTATTAATCCATGTCTTTAAGCATAAGTTTAAAAAAAATATTGCAACTATGCCAAGTAAACAATATTTAAAGATTTATATTCTTAACATGCCTAATTTCCATCATGTCCATATCCTTATTATTTATAACAATGAATTCTGAAAGGTAATCTAAACATGCTAACTGCATGGGTATGTATAATTATTTTTAGATCAAATATAATCAAAGATATCATCTTCTATGAAGTATACGTGCATTTTACAGGAATCTGGATGCTCACAAGATTTAGGACAAGAACTGTATAAAAAAAAAATGGTAAGATTTCTTCATTATTTTCTTAATCAATAAAATAACATGAATTGAAATTAATTTTTTTCAACGTTAGTCAGGCATTGAGCTTCAGCTCTAGCCTTTTTATTTAAGCTCACCTGAGCCATTCTAAGGCCTAAGTGAGTTTTTTGATCAGTGTCACAGTCTGGTCTGTTTGTCTGTTGTCTATAAACTTTTCACATTTTTACATTTATCAGAATTATTCCTAATTTGAACAAAAAATTGCAAGATAGTGAATTCATATTCTACAGTAAACTGATCTGCCAGGTAGAAAAAACCAATTGTTTTGTAGAGCTTTAGTTCATTATTTGTCATATATTTATACGGATATCAATAATGATACATCTTAAATGGTCATCTCCTCTTTCAGAAATTGTGCAAGGAAAGTTTGAAGTGTCTCTTGGAATGATCAACATCGAACTTGCTGAGCCTTCGTACTAAAAGTGAATCCGTTGGTGACGCCAATTATCTGTCAACCCTCTATTGCAAATTTCATGGGATATCTGTGAGATATGATTCTAGCAACATTTCAGAAGTTTTGTATCTTCCACAATTGGGATCTTTGGCACGTACATTGGTGGAAAATAGCAACTGTTAATTTTATGGGATCTTTGTATCAATGCAGTTGTGTAGTACATATATTTTTGCATTTAATATGTGTGTTTGTCACTCTAATCACTAACTTTGTACAGTAAATTTACATGGGCCACTGGCAGTTTATTGTAAATGTATATCCTGTTGAGGTTTCAATTACCTCTCCCAATCCTTGGCCAATGTCATTTAATGAATCTAACCTCTTATTTTAAAAAAATGCAGACTTTAGTTTACTACATACATGTATATCATAACTTGATTATCTTTGATTTAACCAAGGTGATCCCCCCAGTAATCATATTTTTTCTTGGATATTTCTGTTAATAACCTTTGATGTAAAATACTTTTAAGTTTCATTGAGAATACATACATTAAAAAAAGTGTGCTTATAATGTACATCTGAGTGGTAATACAGTACAGTACAGACAAGCGATATAATTTTTTAGTTGTTAATAAATATATAAAACGTTTTTTACGAAGCTCACAAAATTCTTTTTCCAGAATGTTTCATCTTCCAACAACTTGTTTAAAGTTTGATGTTAATGAAAATTCGGTCGAACAAAGTTGTGTGATGAAAAACGACATTATTTAAAGCACATTATGATGAATATAACTGTTTAATTTAAATTATGAAGAAACATAAGTAATTAATTTGAAAAAAAAAATGCTGCCAATGGTGATGCAGTGTTTGTTTCATTAAAATCAAATAAAAACACGCAATGTTTAGAGATTTCATGATTTATTTTTTCAGATAGTTGGTGAAAGAATGATATTAAATATAAATTATACCAGGGGCTTGTTCAACAATTGCATCTGCATGCAAAAGTTGTATTTGAGAGTGTTTTCTGTCAATCATTTTTGTCAATTATTTTAGTCTTCATGAAAATTCATGAACATTCATAATACCTTGAACTCTACATTTTTTCTGTCTTTAAAATGAAAATTACTAATATTCTTATATATTCATCATTTGTTCATGAACTACATTTTATAAATATATTCATGAATAAAGTTCATGAACCATCTTTATGAACCAGTCATGAACCATTCATGAACACATGATGAATGTTCATGAACGATTCATAAAAGTTCCTGAAATTATGAATTTCACCTCGCAGGGGATATCCGTAAAGCTGCGAAAGCAACATATCGACATTCCTCAGTCCCATTGCCTGTAGATCACAATCTTGCGCACATAAACATAAAACACCCATAGTTAATTGTAACTTGAAAAATACAAATAAACAGCAGAAACAACAGCATCTCAAATTCTTAACATGTTTAAGGTAGCAATCTATCAACAACTAAGATTTAATTTCTCATTAAGTGGGAGTGGTGGGTGGGAAACAATTATCAAAAGTGCAGAAACGCTGGGAAAGCTATCGAGCAAGAGGAGGAAAACGCCACGTGCGTCCCTCTTTTATACTCGCGGCAATCGGGGGAAAGTGTCAAAAGACCTACCCCCCTGTGTTTTTCGGAAATCAATTAAATGCGTTTAGTTAGCGATTTCTTTAAACGACCTTAATAGAATATTTTTCCGAAAAAATAACAAAACATGTTTCTTGGGTGATAAAGGCCACAGCTTTAATAATTGTTTCAATGAAAAATGTCAGACAAGCATTTAACAATCATTGGGTGCCACACACCTAAATCAGTAACGGGCGTTATGGCACCTCGCCTTCTAGGGTAATCCATAGCAAGGCGTAACAATATTTATAAATCGACTCGTAGGGTATCCCTTAGCGAGTCAGCTGGGATATGTAATTGCCTCCTAGGGGATTCCTTAGCGAGGCTACTACCTGTTATACCGAACAGGTAAGCCCACTATACCGAGTAGGGCAAAAATAATCACCCGTTATACCGAACGGCCCAGATAGCAAGACTATGTTGGGCCAACATTGGCAAAAGGTTGTATGGTTGGCGTTGGGGGAACAACGTTGGGCCAACATTGGACCAATGTTACCATGCCAACCTTCTCGACTATGACAGAATTACTATGTTGGCCCAAAGTTGGTCCAACGTTAGCAACTTCCATTCACTTTACTTCCCAAGGAAGGAGGGATGTTGATGTTGGCCCAACATTGACCCACTGTTTGTAATACACCCTTAAAGAGAGTGTCTTTTAAAGTTGGTAGTAGTATGTTGGCCCAACGTTGGCCCACTGTTTGTAATACACCCTTAAAGAAAGTGTCTTTTAAAGTTGGTAGTAGTATGTTGGCCCAACGTTGGCCCACCGTTTGTAATACACCCTTAAAAAGTGTCTTTTCAAATTGGTAGTTGTATGTTGGCCCAACGTTGGCCAAATGTTTGTAATACATCATTTATAAAGTGTCTTATCAAATTGGTAATAGTATGTTGGCCCAATGTTTGTAATACATCCTTAAAAGAAGTGTCTTATCAAATTGGTAGTAATATGTTGGCCCAACGTTGGCCCAATGTTTATAATACACCCTTAAAGAAAGTGTCTCATCGAGTTGGTAGTAGTATGTTGGCCCAACATTGGCCCAATGTTTGTAATACACCCTCAAAAAATGTCTTATCAATTTGGTAGTAGTATGTTGGCCCAAGGTTGGCCCGATGTTAGCACGAGTGTTCTTTTGTTTAGGTGTTTCAAAGATGGGATATTTATATTGGGCCAACGCTGGCCCAATTATTATACTGCCAACTAAATGATGGTGTCAGTTTCAGCTCCTGAGCTTTACGTTGGGACAACGTCGGTTCTAATTAAGTTTTAATTTAGATACACATTCTGAAATGAGGAAGAGGACATTCTATGTCCATGCTTTTAATTGGATGACTGTTTTTGTTTATATCTGATATTTTCACCATTTTAACCTTGAACTTAAGTAATCACAGCACCAAAGAGTGTTTTATTATATTTTTTGAATTTTGCACATGCATGCTTATTTATTTGAAATAAAACCCTTGAAATTATGAATTTTTTCATGCATGAGCGTTGTATTCATGAGAATTTAGAGAAGACTGAATAAGTTCTCAGGAACAAGATGTGAATGAAGCCCACATCTACATAAATCAAAATGACACAGCTTTAAAGTTAGGCGTTCGCTAAAGCTTGGAGAGTTGCACCAAACTGTGGAGTGAGCTGTCAGATTCAATTGCTCACAGGTGGTGATAGACTGAAAATGCAGGGCAAGCAAGAAGAACTGAAATTCAAATTTGTGGATTATACACTTGCTAGCTGCATTTAGAAGCGATGTAAGCATATTTTTATTCTTATTTATTCAGGTTAACTGTTAAAATTGATTTGGAATTCATTCTTTTCATGTTTTTGCACACAAGCACTGTAAGTTAAGGTTAAATAACATCTTTTAAGTTGTTTCTATCTAATTCTTAACTGTGTATTACAGACACGATTGTAACAAGGAAATTAAGGTGCACTAATAGTATGATACATCATTCTATTTATTATAAGATTTAATTTAAGTACTGTATACAGGGTTATTTTCGCCCCGTGTTATTTTCACCCTTTTGAACTTGTGAACAATTTTGCCCCGTTTTAAATTCGCCCAGTCATAGTTCTGTTTAAGAAATTATGATGTGTTATTTGAATTCGCCCCGTTTTAAATTCGCCCAATCAAGAAGAGGGCGAAAGGGGCGAAAATAAAACGGGGGCGAAAATTTCCCTGTATACAGTAATATTATTTATTCATAAGTTAGACCAGTAATTGTATTGTTTCTAATATCAAATTATTTTGTATTTTCAATCAGAGACTGCAAGGAAAACAAATGTGGCGGTAAATAAAAATAAAATCGAAGACAATGCATAAAGAAGTGTATAAAGTACGAGTACGTATGATAAAGATAAAGATGAAGAAAACGGGAGGCGACGAAGGGAGGGAAAAAAAAGAGCGGGAATACAACAAACGGACAGTGAGCCTTGATTAAGTACTTTAAATTGATAATTTGATTTTCATACTTTACCTCTATTGTCTATTTTAAAATTTATATTTGTAAATTATGATTGAATTGATGTATATAAAATATTTTCACAGTGAATCATTAGTAATGTTTTCATTGAACATGTCCATGTATGCATTATGAATGCAGATTGAATGGTGTATTAATTCTTTTAAACAGTCATAAAATAGGTTGATGTAAAGAATCACTTAACCAATTGCAAATGTTTCTATGTAATAACTACGTTGGCCCAACAATTTGCCATCAGACATTGTAAAAAAGGGTCAACATTAGGCCAACCTAACCTACCAGTTGTTAAGGTTGGCTATCAGTTGGCATACACTAAAAACTACGTTGGCCCAACAATATGCCATCTGACATTTCAAATAAAGGACCAACGTTGGGCCAACCTAACCAAACAGTTGTTAAGGTTGACTGTTAGTTGGCATACACTAATAACTACGTTGGCCCAACAAAATGCCATCTGACATTTCAACAAAGGGCCAACGTTGGGCCAACCTAGATAAATATTTGGTTAGGTTGGCTGTTAGTTGTCATACAATTATACCTACGTTGGCCCAACAATATGCCAACATGTTGGACCAACGTTGGGCCGATGAGCAAAATTACCGTGGGCCAACGTAAGGTTACCAACAATGGGCCAACGTTGGAAAAAAAATGGGCCAACGTTGGCCCAACTATGTCTTGCTATCTGGGGGGGGGGGGTACGAGGTTACTGTTATACCGAACAGATCCCTCACACAAGCTCCTAGTGCACTCCATAGCAAGCTTAGCGAGCCACCACATGCTCTACCAATCACGTAAAATAGATAATCATACATAAACAATAATTAATATAATGATGACAAATGTCTCTGCTTGTCTGACATATCCGCCACTCAGAGATGTCTATACATCTCTGCCACCCAACCAATAGAATTTAAGAGGAGATAAAAGCTTATATGGCTGATTGAAAAGTGTTTGTTAAAATTGTATTTCCCACGTCAGACATATGGACCCAGTCAGCACGGTAAAGCCCCTCCTCCGAAAACTCTATATCAGGGTGATAAACAACTCTGCCGTTTACTGATGCGACCGCCATACGAGCCGCTCTATTAACTCTTTTTCGCTTCCGTTCGACGGAACATATGTCACGACCCCCTATCCATTTTCTGCGCTGGAGTATATCAGACCATAGCATTTTGCAACTTGGTAATCTGTTTGCCATTAAACATATACAGTCAATTCTCGAATTATCGCCATTCGATTCATCGCCAATTTCGCTATACCGCCATGATTTCCCTAGAACGTTTTTCCTGCTATATAAAATTCTCTTTATAACGCCAAATTCGCATACCGCCATCCGCCACCCTGTTTTCAAAACAAACGTCCATTTTTAAGTGTCAATTATCTCGATATACCGCCACAGGAGCATGCGGTCAGTGAAGCGCGGCTAATTGGTTGACGCATGTTGTAAAGCATGCAAAGCCAGTCAAGGTACATGCAATTAAATAATTAAATTAGAATTAAATGAACAAACAATTTTAATATGAACTGTTACAATGATTTTGTACTGTTGTTTTGTTTTAAAAAAAACATTTAGTCACGGCTTCGCCACGAAAGCGGTAGTTGTAAAAGTACGCCGAATACGATATTATTCTGATGATATCTGCTTTAAACAATGCAAAGTTTGCTTAAAAATAATTATACGATATAAATGTTTAACGTTTCAAGAACAATGATGCCATAAACAATAAATTTATTCAAGAAACTATTTTACGCACGTTCAGCAATATACACGCCGATCGACCCAGCATGTTTTTTTCAATACCAGACGTGCCGATTTACATGTACATAAATGCACATGTACATGTCTTTATTTCATAACTGCACATTTTGTTTTTAAGAAATTGTACATAAAAAATTACTTGAAGTATTTAAAATTGAGAAATATGTTGTATATACATGTACATGTAATTATAAGAATAGAAACGCTTTATGGTATTTCTAAGAACGGTAACTCTACTTCTTGTTTCCTAAAATATGGGAAATTCAAATCATCGCCAAATTCGTTATACCGCCATGATTTCTAAATTACAAAAGGTGGCGGTTTATCGAGAATTAACTGTATATGTCATGCTCTATTCTGGTACATAATACCTCGCTCTTAATTGATGTGATATCATCACCCCCTAGGTGGATAATTAAATATGCGGGAGGAGGACATTTAGTTAACTTTTGCTCGATAGAGTCAATGAGCTCCCCACATTTCATGCCCCTTTTGCCAATCCAGGTTACCTGAACGCCTAAATTTTCCAAGCGTAAGTTAGTAGTCAGATTTGTAGGCGCCCATCTACATGCCCAGTAAACAATTGAAGATCCCACAATCCATACAAGGTGCTCTAAAGAAGCAATTAAATAAATAATATGGTAAATACAACTCATCTACAAAGCTCACATCATATCTATTCTAATATACTTTAGGAATGCGCATGATTTCCAGCGTCCCAATAATTAGATTTTGTCTTGTGATACCCCTTTTAAAGCAAGACACGTTGCACCTCCAGTTCTAAAAGAATATGATTTGTAAGCAGAAATTGGGCGATTAATTTTCGAAAGTGTTTTTCTCAGGACTGCGTTAAACTGATATCTCGTTAGTGGGGATTTATTGCTATGCACGAATAATGAACCCTCAACACGTGGTCTCACTGCAAGAAATTTTATTATCTGGGCAAATGTTTCTTTGATGAATAGATGGTAATAAAATATTGATACCTTTTCCTGTTTGATCAGTTTTAGAGAATCTTACAGAGATAGATACGCAAGGAACGCTCTTTGACGTACAAAATTTTATATCCTTAATAGTTAAGGGAACATGGGCGCAATGCTCCGAGGTATACACGAATTCCCCTACCCTAAATAGGCCGTAAAAGGCCAAGGTAAAAACTGATCTAAACAAGAATGTTTCATATTCCGAATAACACACTTGATTTAGAGCGCTACAGATTTTAGCGAGAAGCTCTTCTGAAAGAGGTGCTCTGTGGTCTTTTGTTCTGTTTAATCTTCGCAACCCTTCTAAAGATTTCCTAACTATGAATAAATCTGCCGGGTCGGTCCATTGTCTCAGTTTGTGTACATAGTTAATACCCGAAATATAGGATGAAACTGTTGAAGCTGCTGAGCCCTTGCCTGAATGATATGCTAAATATAACAGAATATGGTTTGAAGGGACTGGCCATTTATCAGGTAGTTTTGTCAATATTCTGAAATCATTAAAATTTTTTAAAGCTTGTAAGTATACAGCCCTGGTGTTTGCTGAAATGCTTGCATCCAACAATCGAGTGATTTCGTCTCGAAAATAGTCCAAAGTGCCCCTGGAAATGGTGTCGGCTGACTGTCTGCGTCCGGAGCCAACTTGTGAAATCGCTGAAATGAAATCGCTGGAATTGTAAACGTGACAAACTGTCCGTCAATGAGTTCTGAACGCCCGAGACGTGCTGCGCTTTAAATGAAATGTTCAACTGCAAGCATTTTAGAACGAATTTCGCAACATGATCATTACTAATTCTGATTTTGATGTCATCGAATTTACAATATGTACCACTGATTGATTATCAGATCTAAATAAAAAAAATTTTGTTGCGCAGCTTTTCCCCCCATAAAAATACTGAAACAAGCAAGGGAAAAAATTCCAACACAGTGATATCCTTATTATAGCCCTTATTGAACCAAAACTCTGGCCATGCACCGTAGGTCCATGCACCGCTAAAATAAATTCCCAAACCGTTTCCTCGACACGCCGAGCTATCTGTAAAAAGTTCTAAATCTATGTTAGATACCCAATACTTTTCTTGGAATACCACAAAACCGTTAAATTTATCAAAAAATTCCAGCCATACAAGTAAATCCGCTTTTATCTCTTTTGTTACTCTTAAATGATGATAGGGTTGAGACAAACCACGCGTTGCATTTGACAGCCGCCTGCAGAAAGTGCGACCGGGAGGAATTGCTCTGCAGGCAAAATTTAGAAACCCTATTAGAGGTTGCATGGTTTGTAAGTTGGTTTTCGATTTCTTCAATATGCCTTCAATAATCATGCTGATTTCATTAACTTTTTCTTCCGGCAGCCTGACCTGCATTTTTTGAGTATCAATTTCTAGCCCAAGAAAAGTAATAACTTCCTGTGGACCCTCGCTTTTAACCCATGCTATTGGGACCCCTAATTCTTGGCAAACCTGTATGAAACTATCCACTATCATTTGACACTCGTCTGCCGTATGACCCCCGAACAAGAAATCGTCTAAATAGTGTAGGACTTCTCTGGATGTAGCTCGCTCGCGCACCAGCCACTCTGAAAACGATGAAAATTTCTCGAATGTAGCACAAGATATAAAACACCCGAAGGGGAGGCATTTGTCAAAATAATAACAGCCGTCGAACTTGAAACCCAGAAGCTCAAAATCACCGGGCCAAATGGGCATTAATTTAAAAGCGCTTTTGATATCCGATTTGGCTAGGTAAGATCCACGCCCTAAACGCTGAACCATGCTAATGGCCTCGTCAAATTTTGTGTAATTGACCGAACAAAGCTCTTCGTCAATAAAGTCGTTGACGGAGTTATTGGTAGGGTAGGAGAGGTGATGAATTACCCTGAATTCCCCCATCCGCTTTCTTGGGCACTACTCCCAGTGGCGAAACTCGCAAATTTGACATAGGTCGTGATTTAAATGGGCCAGCCATCCGACATTTGTCAATTTCTTTTTTGATATTGTCTCTAGCGACATCTGCATGTTTATAAAAAGAGGGCAAATTAGGTGCTGCTGTTTTTTTCCCGAGGACCCCGGTAATGCAATCGAAAACCAAATTGAAAACCATTCATAAGTTCTTTTGCTACTTCTAAATTCGGATAATTTGTAAGAGAAATTTTTAAAGCTGCAGTGTTTATAGGGGAATTTGCTAATTTAAAGTTTTTGACCTTTATTGGTTGCAGCGGTGCTGTTTAAGGCCTTTGAGGTACGAAAAGTATCATTTTTTGCACAACTCGATTTTGGGTGCTTTCCTTTACAAAGAGAACATAAATGCGCATATTTGCAATTGGCTGTAATGCAACAGCCTCTATTGTAACTGAAGCAGACACCAGTTTGGTTTGGTGCATGCGATGCAGCGAGGCTAAGTTCCGGCCTGGGTGGGACAGCTATCAAGCGTAGCCATAAATCGGAATTTAATTTTGACCAATTTCGGTAAGAGATTGCTTGACGCACTCTAAACTGTTCGTCGTAATTTCTCCATCCCATGCTCGGAAATTTCCTCGCTGCGTCGCGAATGACAATCATATATTGAACCAATTCAGCTGCCCTTCTTATATATGTGCATGAATAACAGAAAAGCGTCAGTCCATCTATCGATGGTTGCTATCTTCTCATTCAAAACTTTGGGCTTAGCCTCAAGTTCCCCCTTATCATTTAGAACAAAATTACTACCCGCAGCGAACTGCTGCAGTTCAGCGCACAATCCGCTCGATCTGAGGATCTGCCCTGGTGTCAGCGTGGTGGACAGCGGTTAGGTTTCTTCTCCCCCCCCCCTGCCCTGCTGCTGCCTGGCTCCCTTGGTCCTGCTCCGCTTGTTTGCCCTGGTGGACTTGGCGGTGGCTTGTCGACTTTCTGGTTCTAATGGGTGGCATGATTTTTCGATTTTCGATTTTTGCTGAACCGTTCTCGGAGGCTTTAAGTACTTTAAAACAATTATCAAAAGTGCAGAAACGCTGGGAAAGCTATCGAGCAAGAGGAGGAAAACGCCACGTGCGCCCCTCTTTTATACTCGCGGCAATCGGGGGAAAGTGTCAAAAGACCTACCCCCCTGTGTTTTTCGGAAATCAATTAAATGCGTTTAATTAGAGATTTCTTTAAACGACCTTAATTTAAAAAAAAAAATAATGGTAATCTAGCAACCATGCTATATGATAAACAGGAGGGCTTTAACTTTTCTATTGTCAACTTCCCTTACTTATGCAGCAATATACTTTTATCGCCTGCATAAAGAGTTGATGTATCCCAGTTGATTCGATACGCAAAAGTATGCTTTACGTATGAACAATTTCTAAAACGAGGTAATTAAATTATTGACAAACAAGTTGATGAAAGAAGAATATCAGCAGTCTCGTTTAAAGTTATCATTTTGTAAGTTCTATGGTCGATAAAATGACCTTGTCACCAAATACAATTTATCATTGAGTCAAATGCTGACTGACATTTTTCATACTAATTATTAGTCCATTATTTATACACTGAACTGGCGATAAATTTTTCTGTAATTTCCCGATCATGACAAGGAACATACGCCGTTTGTGACCGGTCGGCAGGGAATGTTCACTCCTCCATGGCACCTGATCCAACCTCTGATGTTTTAGAGGTCCGTCTTTGCTCTGCTCGTATTTTGTATTGTTTTATGACTTTTGATATTGATTGCTCCTCATCATCTTCATTTTTTACAATCTGATTAAAATCAGATCCTCGATGCTCTTTTAAGGCGCAAAAGGCGACATATCGTTAAAAAAGAGCATTAGGGATCTGATTTTGATCAGATTGAAATTTTTAAGTTTTTACTGATATTAGAAAAATATAATGTTCAAATCTACATGTTGAGGACATTTAGATTTGATTTATTATTTAGATTTGTTATTTGAACTTGTCAGGGGATGTCGAGTCACATGATTTTAGCAAAATATACTTCCAGTTTAGATGTAATCTATAAATTCTAATATTGCATGGAGATCACGAAATTAAAGATCTTCGTTAAATATCTTTAAACATTATTTGTACTTTGCGAAAAGTGTTGCGAACCTATATAGATTACGCTATTTTTAATTCCTAATTATAAAAATATATTAAATGTTGTTCGACGGGTAAAATAATTTGTTGGTCAACTACATGTACTTTAAATATAGGTATAATTAATGTATTTGTACGATTCCATGACGTACCCTTCACTTTTGCAATTTTCTTAATGCTTCTTAAAATCATATGTTAAAACGTGGCATGATACATTAAAGGCACGCCGTTGTAATAAACCGATTTACTAGGGCCCATCCAATACGATTCCTATAAGTATGCATATATACATGTACATGTACTTATATACAACAGCATCACTTGTCTAGAGAGAGACCTATTTAAATAAAATAATAAAATAGACATCGCATCCAAGTTAACGACTTTTTATTAGCTTCAAATAATACTTTATTTGATAGCATTGGACAATTTTCATTGCGGAACACAGTAAAGGTTACAAAAAAAGAGAGAGGGAGTCTAATTTGTACGGGAAAACTTAACTATGACATCATACAAAATGTACAACATACAACAATTCTTATAAATACCGCAAAATGAGGTGATTTGCTGTATTAACCTGTAGACAAACACTTAAACTAAATGTCGCATGCTGTTTTGTCGTTAGTTAAATTCCACATAACAAGTGAAAAACAAGTCACTGATAGCATTCCACTTGTTGACGTGAAGTCATTTTGTAAAACGCAACTTAGTTTGTATGCAGCAAGAGGTAGATCAAGTTATATTTTCTCAACGAAATTCTATTGTTGAATAACTATTATTTAGAGATATTCTATAGGACATTTATTTGGATTCAATGTCCTCTTCACTATTTTATTGATATATTTTATTGCATATTTTGTATTTTTATTACTACTGCCGTATATTTGTATGCAAGTACATCGAGGTTAATGTTGGGGTCTAATAAACCGATCTATACTGCTAGTGCAAGGGCATACACTCAATTGATCCTAGTAAGCTTTTACAAATCAACTCTAGAAGTATAAAAGTGTCTAAAAAGTGCTGCGATCCTGATGAAATCTTAAAAAAAAATAACTATATCAATATTTCATGCCGTTGACCAGCAAAAAAAGACAGCATTCGGTCATCGAAACATGATTTTAACAATGAAATTGTATAATTTAGATAGGACCGCAGCACTTTTCAGAAAGTACAATGCCAGTTGACAATATTTATAAACTTATCTTAGAATTTTAACCTGGCCATGCCCTTGCATTAATGAAATTTATAGGGAACTTCAGTAGTGCACGTAAATATGCAAAAATCACGTGACTGCTTCATCATATGACAAGTCTAAATATAAAATCTAATCGTCCTCAATATGTAGTTATTAATCATATTTACAATTATCCGATATTAATGATGTAATTCCGATTATGAACACATTTTAAATAACAAAATATTGTCGATATTTCCATTGCGCACCTTAACTGTACTTCCTTCGTGTATAAAATGTGGCTTGATCTGCCTCTCACTGTGTACAACCAGCGTTAACTTTTACAAGATGACGTCACATTGACAAGTGAATTGCGATTAATGAATCGTTATTATTTTGTTGTGTGAGATTCAACATATAACAAAATTGCATGTACTAGTAAGTTTTTATGCATTGAAAGGCTATCCAGCAGTTTAAATTAGTAAGTAATTCATTTTGTAGTATTTTGAAGTGTCGTCATAGTGAAAATTTTCTGTATAAATTGGGCCCCGCCTTCTTACTGAAGCCTTATCTGAACTTAACTGTAACTGTACTCAAACTTATTGATGACAAAAATGTATGATAATGAAACAAAAGATATCTTTGCCAATATTTATCATTTTATCATTCTTTCATTCATTTTGCATTAAGGCCTGAATATAAGAGACAAAGAAAAAGATCCATTTAACGGATGTATGCTGTGTTCGTACAGGAATGGGAAGTTCATCAGATGTGACTATGAAATCTGTAAAGAGAACCAAACTAGTTTTTTACTTTGTACAAAGGTAAATATTCCGTTCCATTGCTCTCGGGTATTGGAAATGGTAATTTTTCATAAATATTTTGTATAGTAAAATATCAAGAATTATTAGTCCCATATCAGTGAAACTGGAGGGGGCTATGTGTTTTCTCTGAGGCTACCAGTTCGTCTTCTTTTTGTCTGTCTGCATGCTGTCCCAATTGATTTTTCGCATTTTTTGAATGCTTGCAGATATTGAATTGAATTTTGGACTATAAGTGTATCTTGATGAGATACAGATCACGTTTCAATTTCTTGTCGCTTTATTGGTTTTCGACGGAATTATTGCATTTTCATTTTTTTTTCATATTTGGGATTATGATCGACTTCGTTATGCACGAAATTATAATTTCCAAACGACTTTAAATCAAGAATGAAAAAAGGGAACCCTGTAGGGGACATGTATTGCTTATGCAATACTCTCAGAATGCTTTTTTTTCATGAGCAGATGACTGAATCAACGGCGTTATCGACAACAATACCAGCAATAATGCCGTCAACAGCAACACAAGACATATCATCTCTCGAAGAACCCAATACACAAACAGTACCTACGATATATTTTTCAGCAACCATGACGACGTCAACAACAACGAACGAAAAAATAATAGAAAAACATCCAAATGGTAATGTTAACAAATCTCAGCAAAGATTTCTCTGCAATTTCATTTTTTATTGATATTGTTTGTTTATTTTATTTATTAAAAAGAAGTTTTTTTTTATTTTAAAAGAAAAGGAGGAAGACTTTCAAGTAATTTATCCTATAGTCATCGCTGTTGGTATCGGTGGAGGATTTTTTATAGCCCTCGTTTTCACGTATTTTTGGTAAGTTAACAAGGAACGTTTTTAGATATTTTAGATTTCAATTGAAAAGTATAACAAAGCCAGAATATAGACACAATTATATTATCTTATTAACAAAAGTAATTCAGGAAATTTAGTTAAGTGTCGTTACTTTGATCCCATAGAAATTATAGTTAAATGTAGTGATAACTTTGACAGAGGATAATTTTGATTTTTTTCATATACTAAAATGAACACTATGACACTAATGATAATTTTGAAAACGATGAAGAAGATTACGCAGTACATGTATACCTCGTATCTTATGATATTTATATAGCAATTTTCTTACAGAAAAGACCAATTGAAAATATTTATCTGAGAAGTGAAAATTTTAGCGAGACGAAATTTAGCGATTTATCCTTATAAATTGGTATTTCATTTTAGTGAGAAATAATTTTAGTGATATTAAAATGCTAACTAATGAAGATATTACAAATAAAATGCTGTTATTTTTTTAACGTTATTTAATCTTAACGATCTCAGCACCATGGTTAATAATACCAAAATCAAATTCTTGATAAAAAAAAATTGGCTTATACGGTATTTGAAACATTTTTTTCAGTAGCAGAAATTAGAAGATAATGTTTTAGAAGTTTTTAACTAAATGCATGAGCAAACAAACTTAAACAGAAGAAGTACCTGGTTGGAATAATCTCACCGAGTCTCGGGACAAGCCCTAACCACAGTTAGAATATCACCCATATACAATGTACTTGCAGTGTAGCTAGATATTGCAGACTCGCTACGGTCTGTATCAATTTTTAATAACACGAATGAATTTGCACTGAAATGACACAAATGGAGATAACGAACAGTTTTCAAGATCAAAGTCCATAAGTTATTACAATCTAGGAGCCTCCGAAACATCGAAAGTGGGGATCAGGTGCCACCGATATGACTTCCAATTTAATTATAACAAACCCTTTTTGTATGTTTCGTATGCCTGTTAACCTAAAAAATAATCCAAATAAAGACAAAAATTCCACTTATTTTTCTCAACGTTTTCCTCGCCTAATATTTAAACACCATGTTTAGTGGATGGGATACTATTAATTATAGCGTTTCTCTAATTAAAACTTCCTATCATTTAAGAGAAATCATCAAGTTATTTTTTAATCAGGTCAAGGGTCAAATATCATAGAAAAGAATGGCATCTTATCAAAGGTCATACACATGTCAAATGTCAAAGCCCTATCTCTTCTCAGTCAAAAAGAACATGAAAGGATGAACTAGTTGAAACTGTACATGTCTTTCAAGGTCAGAAATCATAGAATCACTGACTATTTAGAAAGGTCTCGTGATTGGACATATTATTGAATTATGATTGTGATTATGACAGCTTTTTATTCTAAGAGGTATAACAAATTTAACGTAATTTTAAACTATTGAAAATTTTTGACAGTTTATTTGGAAAGGCTATGTACATGTAAAAAAAAAACCATGTCTTCTCAATCAAAACTTCAGACAATTGTTAACAATTTTGTGACAGACGGACAAACTAATGAGATTTAACTTGTTGCTTACGCGAAAGTGGGGGACAATAAGTGCTGGCTTGCTTGTTTGCTTGTCACGTCCCTCTCAGTTGGAAGAATTTTTCTTTCATATGCAATATCATGCAGTTTATTTCCGGTACATGTAATATGTTTAAGAAATCTATAGATATGAGGCATCTTTGAAAATGAAATCTGGATAATCATTCTTTTTAGTTCAAATAAGATTTATACTCCGAAGCTGACATCAAGAAGATGCTTGAGTTTCTGATTGACAATATGTATGTGGTTTTTGGAGACCAGGTATTCCAACAATCTATTGGAATACCCATGGGTACAAATTGCGCTCCGTTATTAGCAGACTTATTTTTATATTCATATGAAGCAGAATTAATGCAAAATCTTATGCGTGAAAAGAAGAAAACACTTGCTGTGGCCTTCAACTCGACATTTAGATATATCGACGACGTATTGTCAATTAATAATGGTAATTTCCATTCCTACGTCGATTCGATATATCCTGGTGAGCTTGAGATAAAAGATACCACAGAGTCCGACACTTCTGTTTCATACATGGATATTTTACTTGAAAAGACGCTAATGGTAATTTAACAACCAAGCTATATGATAAACGTGATGACTTTAACTTTTCTATCGTCAACTTCCCTTACTTATGCAGCAATATACCTTCATCACCTGCATACGGGGTATTTATATCTCAGTTGATTCGATACGCTAGAGCATGCTCTACGTATCAACAATTTCTAAAACGAGGTAAATTATTGACAAGCAAGTTGATGAAACAAGAACATCAACAGTCTCGTTTAAAGTCATAATTTCGTAAGTTCTATGGTCTGTACAATGATCTTGTCAGCAAATACAATTTAACATTGAGTCAAATGCTGACTGGCGTTTTTCATACCAATTGTTAGTCCATTATTTATACACTGAATTGAATCTACGACGGATTTTTTCCGCTATTTCCTGCTCATCACAAGGAGCACACGGCGGGTGTGACCCGTTGGCAGGGGAAGCTCACTCCTCCATGGCACCTGATCCCACCTCTGATGTTTCGGGGGTCCGTGTTTGCTCTGCTCTGCTCTTATTTTGCATTGTTTTGCATTGTTTTATGGACTTTGAGATTGAAAATTGTTCGTTATCTCCATATCCTTCATACAAAGAAAATTTCAGTAAGATTTATTCATAAAAAATTTCATGTTGTAAATTTAAAGTATAACTTGAAAAACTTGAAATGCTTAAATAATCACTTAAATTTGACACTTTTATTATTTATGTAGATTTCCTATAAGTACATTACTATGTCACGCTAGAAATCACCTTGACACTAAATAAATTTATTTACTAATAAATACTTTTGTGGTATCTTTCCACTATAGAAACATACAGAGAGAAAATATTTTCAATTCTGTATGAAGTTTGTCAGAGGTCAGAGGTCAATACATGGCCTAATCACACGGCGCAATAATATATCTACCGTTACTTATAAATATAAAATGACTTGCTTTTCATGTATAAAAGTGAACAAAACTCTACCTTTTAATTTTTTCATTAAATTCTACTCAAGATAAATGTGTTAATCTGTTGGAAAATATCAAAACATTGCAATCATGCCACAAACACATGACAAACACTTCGGCGTTGTCGTACCAATGAGCTGTCTCCAGTGTCTCCGTGTTTTTTTATCATAAATATGCCCTTACTATATTGAAATCGTAGATTGAATGCTTTTGATCAAATTTAATACTTGATAAGACTGCAAATTATCTGCTCGGTTTCCATCCATCCATCGGATCCATCCATCCTTTTCTGGCAGCCAAAATTCCTCCAACTTTTTATCATCGATCGTCGGACGCTTTTCTTGTGTCTTTTCAGCATTGATTATCAATTTTCACAAATACATTTTCACATACAACAATCTGCTCACTGTTACCGATCACAAGTAGTCTTTCACAAAATATTCCCTCAGAAACAAAATCCTCAGCCTGATGAATTTGAAGCGTAACAGCTTTTCAAGCCGATTTACACCTTGCGTCATTTTTTTCAAAATCTACGACGGACAGTTAGTGCAATGATTTATATTCAACTGCCTATCTCAAATGTATATATAAGTAATAATTAACAAGATTATAAACTTCAATGGGAAATGAAGTGGGTCGGTACGTCATCAAATCTTCTGAGAAGGCCTTAGCCCTTCACAGGATTTGATCAAGTGACCGACCCACTTCAATTCCAATTGAAGTTTATAAACTTGTTATTTATTGCAGCCCGAGGACCGGGCTGCTCTATACATATAAGTTTAAGTGTTGGTGTATGGGGATTGAGGTGGGAGAAGTTATTCAGAATTAAAGGTTTACTAGAGATTAAATTGATTGTTAATCAGAATGTTCTTTCCCTTTATAAATTACAAGATACATAATATATTTACTTCCATAAAGTGAATCTGTAAAAATATATATGTTTTTCATATTTTAAAGTAAATAAGGTTACTTATCATTTACTATCGACAAAATGACAGGTCCCTTTTTTAGAACATCGAATTTAACTTATCGCATAAAAACGTACTCTACACAGTTCGTGTTTTATATTCTTCAAGTGGAACACATTTTTGAATATACAAATAGGTGATGTATGTGTCTGGTTTCAATTTATATTTTATACAGTCAACATTTACTTGGGGAATTGATAAAGTTTAAAAGGGTATCGTTTTTGTTCGATTTTCATCCGACAATAAGTTTTCAAAATATTCTCGACTATCGTCTCCATCACTTTAGACGCATGCCTTTTTCACACATATCGAAGCGGTTTTATGATCAATACTCATTGTTTACTTTATATATTTCCCGGGCGACAATTGATGGTTACATCAATATTTTGTTGTTTCATAATTGTAATAACTCTGAGACTTTGATGATCGAAAGTTTACTATAAATAGTAAAAAAACACTTCATATATTTCAAAAAGTTCTTTTGTTAAGGACATGCTGATTGGCATTATGTCATGGATTTTATACCCCTTCTGTAGATTTTTTTTTATCAAAAGGAGTGCTAATGGTCTACTATACAAATTAACTAACCTTTTTTTCGTTTTTCCTTGATCCTAGTTATTGTAAGAAGAAATATAAAACCAAGACACAAGACAAGGTAGCAGGACAAGAACACAGTGAAGGTACCCGTACCTCAGGTCTTATTAACTATGCTTATTTTACGATAGAACTCCAGGATCAGACCATCAAATCATCAAGTCTTGACAACAAAATAGTGGGACCGTATACTGTAGCTAACGAAGAAATGTACGATCACCTCAGAGACAAACAATCAAGAAAAAATACAGATGATGTTGGAAATAAATACGATACTACAAAAAACGTCATAGCAATGAAAAAAGAATACAGTCAGAGTACTGAAGGAACATATGATCGACTTGGGGATGAAAGATGCGGTACAAATACAGTTGATACTTATCATCATGCCTTTACAGTAATAAAGGAAAGGTCCGATTATGATGTCACAGAAGAAAGAAAACAGTATATACATGACAGTGCATATTACCACGTTGAAATCGTTTCAAATGAAAATGACACCGATCAGAATTCTTTTAGTAATCTTTCTGATAAGCAAAATGAAGACCATACATATTTCATACTAGAGGATTGAATTACGTTTTTAAGATGTCGTTTAGACATTTTAAATGCTTTATAATAGCCTTTTCAATAGAATTTTTTCGTTTATTTTTAAAAACAACATATTTCATTCTTATCTTAAATGGGATACATTGCATTTGCTAAATTAATAACTGAATTAAATTAAGCTTTCTAGGTTACTCGAAGAATCAGGTGACCTATTGCTATCCGTTTTCTTCCGTGGTCGTGCGCTTGCGTTATTTGTCGTGCGTTGTGTGTATACGGTTGAAAATTTTCAGCTTCTTCTCAGCAACCGCTTGACCAATTTCAATCAATTTTCGCACAAAGCAAATGTGTGTAAATGGGGAACAGAATTTGTGAATTTCATGGCCCCTGCCACCCTTGGACCTAAGGGGTGCGGCAAAAAACACTAAAGTTAAATAAATGCAATCTTTAAAAATCTTCTTCTTTACTCCTGGTCATTAAACAGTCAAACTGTTGGCATGAATGTAATAACCATTGAGTCCTCTTCCAAATTTTGGAAATTTAAGGCCACAAGGTTAGGGAATCTAGTGCTAGCACAGAGCTTTATTCATTATATAATAAAAATAAATTATTTCTTTGAAAATTTCTTTCCTCCTCTCTATTAAACAAAACAATAATTATATAGTTATGATAAGGAAGGGTGTCTTTTCCAAAATTGTCAATTTCATCATCCCAGGGTCTAGGGTCTGGTGTTACTCAAGGGGCTCTATTGATTATGTAGTGAAAATGCATTAATTTTGGAAAACCATCTTTTCTGTTCCTGGGTATTCAATAAACTAACTACAATCACAGTTATGATGAGCAGGGGTTTTTCTTCTAAATTTTTAATTTCATAGCCCCAGGGTAAGTGATAGGCTAGTGCTCTATTGATTATATATTAAAAATGAATTAATATTTAAAAATCTTCTCTGCTTCTGCGTAGTAAACAACTTATCCACATTACAAAGTTATGGTGAGGAAGGGTGCTTCTTGAATTTTGAATCTCATGGCCCAAGGGTTAAAAAGTTCTGGTGTATAGTTGGGGCTATATAAATTATACATTGAAAACGCATTAAATCTTTGAAAATCCCTTTCTCCACTGCTCCCGGATAATAAGCGGATAAACCTCCTATATATCTATGATAAGCAATGGTGTTTTTTTGCAGAATTGTAAATTTCAAGGCCAATGGGTCAGGTGTACAGTATGGGGTTCTGATGTTATGATGGGGTTCTTATTATAAACTGGAAATGAATTAATGGTTAAACATCTGCCCCTTGTTATTAATCAACATTTATGATGAGCGAGGGTGCCTTTTCCAAATTGTGAAATGTCTTGCTCCAGGGTCAGGGGTTCTGTGGTGTCGGAACACTACATTGTACTGATTATTGCTTAATATTACTAATTAATTGAAATGTATTTTTTGTTCCCCTGCTTTGCCTATGGGTATTAAGTAACCAAACTTAGCATGCTAAATACATAGTTATGATGAGAAATGGTGCCTCTTTCAAAATTGTTAATGTCATGGCCTTTAAGACATTTTAAGACATGAACAAAATTCAATAGTTTGAAAGATGTTGCATGATGCTTAGGTGTCCTATAAGGTCCATGGCAATTTATGTATTATACATGTATTCAGAGGATGCATATATTAATCACTCAATTATTTTTCTTTCTGTCAATTGTATGAAAAGATAATCACCACTATTTTGATAATCATCTTAATCTGTTTCTTTCATAACGAAAAAATATAATAAAGCAAATTTCAAATAAACAAGAGTTTTCTTCAAAGTAAGTATAATTGAAATAAGGTCACAATAATATATACGAAATAGATATCCAAAGCTAGTTATCGTAATTTATTAAGTACATGTACATGTATTATCGTGTATAAATAGTTTTCGATAGATGCAATTTTATCAGCTAAAGTTATTTACCGTTTGTCACAAAATTAGAGGTGAGGAAACCTAGATCCATTAGTTTTTCAGCCAAATTAATCTAGTTTTACCCGGCAATGAAGTATTTTTCACGAATGTAAGTTAACTAAAGTCATCTTTTATTCCTAGTTTTAATACTAGGAATTTTAATCGTTTTTGACCTCGGATTCCCGTCTGACATGTTAAATTTCGTTGCTCAAAGAGGAAAACTCAATACTTTCACTTTCAAGATGATGGAAATGGAAATAACTCGAAGAGAATAATAACCTGTGCCAACCAGATATCCATGCTTCAGTACATAAGCCCTATGCTTGATTCATAACTTTTCTATTTTTCCCAAATTAGACATATTTTTAAGCTGTTAATTGTATGGCTGATATTGGCCACGATGGTCAGATAGATGTAATTACAACATCAACTGTGGAACCGACGAAAAACTGGGCCCACTCCCTACAACACCATTTTATGCATCGCCAGAAACGGCAAGTGGCACGCTAGGATGATCACAATCATCTACCGACACATCAACATATGGTTTGATATACAAACCTTTACTTTAAATTGTCTTTACTTAAACAATATCTAATCAACACCAATGTATATGTATGAAAAGTCAATAATACCATTCGTAAAATAATTTGAATACGTCGATACAATGCCTCCTTCGCCAATAAAATCACCACGGTGAAGAGATCTAGGTCTAAGGATTCTTGTGTCTGGAAGTACCACATGGTGTCTAAAATTACCTGTATAAAACTTTATCGGAAGAAACACTGAAGAAGTCAGTGTATTTAAAGAGAGTGGCTTGGTGGGTATTCTGTAAGGTATCTCTTACTGAATTGCTTAACTGTCTGCTGGTAACAGACGTTGATTGAAAAAGGAATGCGGATGTTGTACTTTTTAAGTGATACATGAGATGCCTTTAAATTCTTTATAAGATTTCAGATCATGCAACAGGCTGACAGACGACAAAATTATTAATTATCCAAATTAATAAACCAAATTTTAGATTTACACAATGTATAAATTATTGAAAACCAAGATGCTGAAGCAGGAATATCAACAGTCTTGTTTAAAATCATATGACTCATATAGGAAGATCTATGGTCGATACAATATACAATAACCCCGTCATTCAACACAATTTACAAGTATGATTTAGTTAATTGCTGGTTGACTTTTTTCATACTAATCGTTAGATCATTCTATACACATTGAATTGTCAATTTTTTTTTGTTTTTTTTTTTTTTTTTTGTTTTGTTATTTACAGATCATGATAAGTAATTGCAACACATGGCAGGTTTTACCGGTTGACAGTGGGTGTTCAGCCCTTTATGTCACCTGATCCCATCTCTGATGTCCTGGACGTCCATGTTTTCAATTTTCCAAATTTTTATTGTTTAATGGACTTTTGAACTTGAATACTTTTCGTTATTTCCATATTTTTCATTCTAATTAATTTGCGCTTAAAACGACCTTATAAGGAAAAAAGTTTTGAAGACGATACATATTTACAGACAAACTAAAATATGTGCATTTATAGGGATGATACCTTAAAAACAGAGACCTCATGTCAAGGTATGTGTTGACACGATTAAGAACCATTACTGCTCAATGAACCCGAGTGTCAAAATTTGAAGCCCTTCAGCGGTTTATCTTTAGGTCACTATATCATTGAGAAATCCTTGAATTTGCCTTTAACATGCAATCAATAAATCAAGTAATGTCCTCTCCCTCTCTTCCTTGTTTTTTTACTACAGGAAGTCTCAAGTGAGTTGGATATTTCTATGATTAAGGACTGATATACCGAGTCTCAAATTTTTCGATTAATTAGGTCTGAAACAATCAACCATTATTAACAAAAAATCAAGTGTTCATTTGAATTTAAATCACTGTGCTAAATTTAATTAAAAGGATGGGTGGTATTTTTACTTTACGCTCTTTTCCAAACTATGATTGTAAAAATTAGATGTTTTTATCTAAATGAACGCATTTAGTCCGATAATCAATATTATTTTAAATCAAACAGACCATTTGAAGTATTTTCTTCCAAAACACATCTGAATTTGACGATTCAAGAGCAATTAATTGAAAAACAGGTGTGAAATCAAGCTTTTAGAAATATTTTTTTCTATATATTGTTCCTGGATTCGCAAAACACAATGTGTTCAGATATACAGGAAATAAAATAGAATAAAACTATGTATGCATATATATGTTCGGTGCAACATCTTTTTCTGGCGAAGTTGTGAACCTTGGTGAATCATTTTGTTGGCAAAATTAGTCTGAATATATCAGTACCAAGTAAGTTTAAAAGCTTCTTCATTAATATTGATTTGGTCTGCGTCTAACTACATGACTTTATGTACCTATATGTCATGTCCCTGTAGAATACAACAGTGTCCTTAGTTTATATAGCGTTAAAGAAATTGAACATTTTTAGAAGAAATTCATCTCATTATATAATAATTTGTAAATATATGTATGTTTATAAGTATTTAATTTTTTTAACCGCTGCACTCTACATTGATAGTACAAATACTAATTAATTGTATATGTAATAGCCCGCGTGGAGCAGTGAATAGAGTGTTTGCTCCCATTTGTATCCCATCAGACTTGGGCATAGGTCTTTCAGATGAGCACGGGGTCCAATTTTGCAGATTTGAGAGATGTCCTGTGTCGCAGCACGCACAAAGCATAATAAAAACCCCTCATGCTCAAAAGTCATATAATGTACGTAGAGCGCAGGTCTAAATTCAAAGGCCAATACAAGTTTACATCTGCTAAATTTCCCGTCCCTGTTTCAAAGATTTTCATCAGTAGACGTATTTCCCTGTTCGGGGGAACCTAGCTACAAATTCTACCACAATCAAATTTCCCTGTCAAACAGGAAGGGCTGTGCTATATTATTGTTTAGAAGAAAGGTGTGTTTTTCTTTCTAAAATACATTTTAGTCTATATTCGTCTAGCTATCTCTCCGTCCGTCTAGACTTGTATCTGTTAACCAGTCCGCCCAGATGGTTTTCTAAACTTTCTTTCTAAAAATTCTTCAAATATTTAGCTGATTATTCGTACAATTTTGTCAATGTATTTTGAATAACGGACTTAGTTATAATTTCGCTGTGATTCTATTTTTTTTTTCATAGATTTTTCACTTTTGTAATTATTAAGGTTTTTTTTAATCTAAACCCTTACGGATTTTGAAAACATTTTTGTCATATACGTCTATCTTGATGAGTCGAAGGTCTAGTATTTGTTTTGCTCCAGTTATTTTTGAGCGATATACATGTATCGCATTTTAAAGTCAGAAGATAAATGTATGTTCCTCATGAATCTGTTTTGTATATTTTCGTAATACGTAAAAAATATTTGACATTATGATAACCTTGTGATTTCTAAAGTGGTTTCTAATTGTGTTGAAAACTTTATTTCCTGAATGATTATATAGGCAACATAATCAACAATACCTAGTAAGGTATTTCAATATTTTGTGAATTATCTCGTAAAAGTAGCATTACTTCAATGACAAATCTTGGGAAATTTTTTTTTATTTAAATGAAATCCGCATAGGTCTACGCAGTTCACTATCGCATCATATGGCACTATCAAGGATTGAGTCAGTAGTGCGATGACGACATAATGCGATGAAAATGAAGCAAGGTGCTATAGTGATGAGACGATGGTGGGATAGCGCGATGACGTTGATGCAATTATGCGGTAATGCGATGACGGTGATGCAATGGAAAGATAAAGCAATACCACGACGACGCGATGGTGCGAAAGCAATGACACGATATCGATACTGCAATGACGATGGTGTGATGACGATAAAGCGATATTCACTATCACTCCATCGTGCTATCGCACTATCGTCATCGCATTATCGCGCCATTGCATCATCGTAATCGCGCTATCGCACCATCGCTTCACCGTTATTGCACCACCGCATATCGCTCCATTAATCATCAAGTCGATGCTCGCTGGTGCGATAGTAAAATGCATGACCCTATCAAGATTCCATATATTTAGGAACGTATCGTCTGTCCTCAGTGTTTGATGGAACAAACTTACACTTACGTGTTGTTTTTATCACTCATATGAAATAAGTGAAAATATTCTACTTTTTAGAAAAAATCATGCCGAAGTTAGAAAAACATTGCAGCAAATATTTTTTGCCAAGTTTATCACCATGTCTGAATATATAGGGAACTTCTATAAAACTGCTGAGGAAATAAAATCGTCTAAATTATTATTATTATTACCATTATTTTGAAGCATGGGTATTGACAGGGTAACCAATCGAGTGTAAAAAAATTCTATTTATTTTGCTGATAGCTTTAATTCAGAACAAACAATAATAAACCATAATTATTGCTCAGTTTTTCTCCTATCCTATACTGAAGATATCTTTAAAATCAACCGCAACACTATATAATTTAGGCATTTTAAAGACACCACCCCCCCCCCCCCAAAAAAAAGATAATAAAAAATGATTCAAATACAGATGCAACAACTATTAAAATTAGTTATTATTTTATGCATGAATTTCTAAATACTGACAAAAAGGAACTAAAAAGTTACTGACGTTGATCTTTGTCAAGTTATAAAGCCAGTATTCTATCAAAGTATGTGTAAATGCGAAAAAAAAACTGTGTATTTGAATCAGTAATTCATGTATTAAAAACAAATTCACTTCTAAAAAAAATTACAATGTCATTAGTTTTCAAGACACTTTAATTCATATCCAGAAATACATTTTGTTCCTATATTTTATTTATGTCCATCTTGGGGAGCAGTTCGTGCAACTTTTATATAATAATAAATTGGTGAAAATTTCTTGAAAAATGAAAAAGAAATCAAAACCAACTTACAACCCATGTTCGCTAGCCAAGGGTTTCCGATCCGAAATCTACTCTATAACCCTTGGCAGATTTGGCTGAAAATTTTAAAACTGAATCTGATTGGCTGCGAAGTATCAATCTACGCAAGGTTTTTACTAATCGACGATTTTCAGCTGAGTTAAAGTCTGTTTGTGTTTTATTCAAAAGAAGAGTATTATTTACAAGGGATGAAAGTTGAGACGTGATATATACTAAAAAAAACAAAAAAAAAAAGAAACAAGGGAGTACTTAATTTAATTTTTTTTTTGATTATATATGTTTTCAAGAATTATTAAAAGGACCACTTAAGTCCGTGTTCCACATTTTAGGTGCATCAATTTAAGCCAATCAAATGTCACGGCCTATTGTGATACGGCAACATGTAGAAAGTGTTGTCAAACTCTTGTAAAAAAAATCACGAAGAACGATATTTTCTACCACTTTTGAGGTGTGCCAACAGCTGTATGAGGTGTTGGGTTTTATTCCATATCAAATTGCAAGGAGGTCGCAATATTGTTACAAACGTCATATTGATTTACGTATGTTACAGCTATTTTCATTTGACATATATTATAGAGCTTCAAGGGACTTGAATCAATTACGGCGATAAGTGGCGCAATTAAAGTTCATGTTTAATAGGACTAACTCTGCTAAGGGTTGTAGAGTAGATTTCGGATCGGAAACCCTCGACTAGCGAAAATGCTCACAACCTTAAAAACAAAAACAAAAAAATATAGAGAGCGATTTTTTTTTATTTATATTCGTGACGGCTATGTTTTTTTTTTATATTACAAAATTATTTCAATAAGATAGTGCACATTAACAAATAACTACCAATGGATCGTCTACAGGAGCTTAAGTAATTAATCGTGGACTTTTATGTTCTGATATTATATTCAGTTGCCATAATTTTCCTCTTGACTAAAATAACTTTTTATACATGCATCTAATACGATATAAAGTTAACCTCCTAGTGACAAAAACTAGTTTCCTCAAATATTTTCGTTAAAAGTAGTTATTAATTTCACTTGTATTTTATAATGTTAATTCAATAGTTTATACATGTATTATGTCAGAAATACCGCACCAATTTTAATTCCTTAATCAACTTGTATTACGATTCTTAAAAAAAAAAGAAATCTATAAAAATGTGCAAAACAAATGAATCCATCTGTGGTTTGATAATTCCGTGTAGGAAATAAATGATAGAAAATTGTTTTACAATACACTGTAAAACTGTTGATATATATGCCTTTGAAATATTTCCTCTTAAGAAATATTTATTTAAGGTAGGACAAAACAGAAACAAAAATTTTCCCGTAATTCAATTTTCTTGAAATTTGCAATATTTTACAACTATGATACGCTTCATCCACAGACAAAGTTTAATTGAAATTTGACAGCTAGATATTTTGTAATCAACACCTCAATTTCAGTCCAAGACACCTTGGATAGGAAGGGAAAATTTTCTCACTCTTTGTCAAAATGCAAGTTGTTTTGAAATAAATTTGCCACCAATCTTGAATTTTTTTATTCCAGTCTATTGAAAACACCATAAAAAAGAACAACATAATGAAAAAACAATAATTAATGCAAAGCTTTAATTGCTGTGTATGGAAGAACTATACGTAAGGGTCTGTTAGAAGGGCACATTCATGTGCTATCCACCATACTAAAACTCCCAAAAAAAAAGAACCTATAATTCAAATTGAAAGAAAAACTTACATAAGAAACTTTGATATATATTAATGTAAAAGTATAAAAAGTAAAAGAATCCAATCGTGGGAATTGCAAATAAACAAGGTTTTACCCCCCCCCCCCCCGGCACACACACTTATCAATATTCAAAATGAATCACCTATCTGTATCATTTATTACACTTTTTTCGTTTCAGTTTTTTGTCCTTTATATTTCTTCACCTCCTATGTCGTCAGTTTATCTAAAACCTGGCAGATATTTATACCTAGGGTGTTACATAAGATTTGTATTGCTGTTTTTGGCAGAACAAGAAGGGCACAGTGGATGGAAGGGCACATTTATGTGCTATCCACCATACTAAAACTCAAGAAAAAAGAAGAACCTATAATTCAAATTGAACGAAAAATTAATATAAGAAACTTTGATATATATAAATGTTAAATTATAAAATTGAAAAGAATCCAACCATGGGAATTGCAAATAAACAAGGTTTTACCCCCCCCCCCCCCCCCACACACACACACACACAACACTTATCAATATTCAAAGCGAATCACCTGTCTGTATCATTTATTAAACTTTTTTCATTTCAATTTTTTGGTCATTCATATTTCTTCACCTCCAAATTGTCTTCAATTTATCAAAAATCAGGCAGATATTTATACATAGGGTGTTACATAGAATATAATTATACATGTAACACAACCCCCAACTCCCATCCCCCTCTTCAAACTTTTCTTCTCTTTGTACAGTATTCATTGTAAGGTGAAAATCTGAACTTTTATAACAGCAGCTATATATTCTCATTCTTCACATATATAAAAACAACAACACTGTTCTGTTTGTAGTAAATCTTTGTATTTGGCTTTGAAATATCAATAAGTCAGTTTCATCATAAGTATTCCTTCATCTCACCATATTAGTATTAGATATTATTATGCTTCCTGTCAGTTTGTCTCTATATAACCCATACCCTACTATTCTCTCATAGTGGCCTAAGGATTTATATAGCGTAAACATACTATGCCGAAATAGTGCACGGCTTTATTTTCTGAATAAAATTCTTCTATGCACACACCGGGTATCGAACTCAAGACCGTGAGGTTGCCACTCCGATGCCTTATCGATTACGCCACAGAGACGATCACTGATTGGGAGAATTTTATTAAATATATAAACTGAATTTATACAATTGACACAAAAAGGAGAAAATAGACAAATATTATTTGAAAACAGTTATATTCATTCTAAGGAATCTTAGATAAATGTGTACAACAAAGTTTCAAACTAATAACATACAGATCGTTAGATGAATTGATATCATGGGGTCATTAAAACGCTTTTTTATATAGCGCTTGATTGAAGGATGTAAAAGAAAATTATCAATGAGAATCCACGTCTGTAAACAAATCAGTCTTACTAACAAAACAGAAAATAAAGATGAGTATCTTTGGGACAGAAAATTCTGACTTATTTAGAGAAAATACTAGTAACCAAAATAACTAAGCATGCAACTAATTTTAGCATGAAGATTTTGAATGAGTTTTTGCAAGTGCGCTGTGTTACCACCATTATTTTCAAAAAAAAAAAATAAATGGATTACCGCATAAATAATAACAACAGTCAGCATAATAATAACAATAGTGTTGCATTATGCATGTACTATGCCTAAATAGTAGGCATGGTTTGACACATAGTGCACTCGCCTCCGGCTCGTGCACCATGTGTCAAACCCTGCCTACTATTTAGGCATAGTACATGCATAATGCAACACTATTATACAAATAGCACAAAACAATAATGATCAACATGCCCATTAATGCACCCTAATTCATAAATATTTATTAAGTATTCTGCATGAAATTTGAATGAAAAAAAATCTCTAAATTGAAATAATATTATCGAAATTGAATGGCTTTCAGTACATCTGATTGCACATAAGATTATATATATGTACAGTAAAATTAGGTTCAATGACGAGGAGACCCTATTACCAGTATTGCACTTCAAATTACATTTATATAGGATATGATACATGAAAATAAATTAAAAAATGTACTCACTAAGCAGTGTATTATTATAAATAAATGTATACAGAAAAAAATGAAATTACAGTCTAGATCAATATGTGGAGCAGGATTAAAAAAAAAGAATTTAAAAAATATATGAATGACAAGCAGCTAAACTACCACATCAGATTTGATGTAATCAAGGAACAGTGACCATAAGAAAATACAGAGACAATAATCCTACTTGAACATGTCCAAATTTGAACAGAAGATAATACATAATAATATGTGTATTATTACCCAGTATGTACATACATATATAATCATACAAACATCAGTAACAATAATGCAACTTACATGTACATTAATTTCTTATTCTTCACATGAAAGACACTTCACTACTTTTTCGATCTGTTTGTTAGATATTTTGTGAGTCTGCAGGACCATTTTTGCTGCTTTGAAATCTCTGCTGAAGGCAAGTTTGATGTGATGTAGGAAAATGCCACTTCTTGATAACTTCTCACATACAGATTTGCTTATCTTCTTTC
Source organism: Saccostrea cuccullata (assembly GCF_032062105.1). Classification (NCBI taxonomy): domain Eukaryota; kingdom Metazoa; phylum Mollusca; class Bivalvia; order Ostreida; family Ostreidae; genus Saccostrea; species Saccostrea cuccullata. Next base: position 129,308 of record NW_026923229.1, on the reverse strand, counting down.
GGCCAGGGCTCTGTGTATATGATGAAATGCATGCGTGGTACATAACAGAGTAAATGTCCACATAGGTTATATGAACACGTAATCTCGATTCAATCAAAGTCTGCAGACTAAGCACATCATCTAAAGCATTATGGGCTGTATATTTCTGTCCTGTAAGCATTCTTACTAAATTCTCCTGCTTGTAACATCCGTTCACTTCCTTCTTTGGGATCACTCTTCGGCACAGTTAAAGCGTGTCAATAAACCCTTTGGTTGCTTTACAAAATGTTGAAAATAAATTAAATTCTCGTAATCTTCGAAATAACACATGTAAATCGAAATTCTTTATATTGTGGCCTATGAGCACAGGGTTTTTCTTGGATTGTAGAAAAGTTATGAAGTTGAGAAGTGCTTCCTGTATAGGTTTGCCAGAAACTGCTTTGCCCTGCAAATATAACGTGTCTGTTCCACGGCAATGTGTTATTCCAGTGACTTTAGAAGCCTCACTTGTAATATTGCATCTTGGCAACACATAATCTTGAAATGTGTCCTCCCCTACACATGCTGCAATTTGAATTATATCACTGTTTCTTCCCAAACCTGTTGTCTCCAGATCAAATGTTTCTAAGGTACTAGTCCTTTCAAAATCTAAAAACTCTGGAATTTCCTCCTCTACATTAGTACAGTTGACCTCTAAATTTGATTCATATGTCACTCCTTCTCTTGTAGTTGATATTCTTTCCTTCCTCCTCTTCTCTCTCTGACGTTGTATTCTCCTCTTTTTGTACTGTGCACTTCTCTGATGAAGTCTCTTTACTCTTTGTCTCTGATCGATCTTTTGCGTCAGCTTTGAAGTATATACCTCAGGAGAGAGCTTATTCGCTTTGTTAACCTGTACAATAATATTTCATGACATTAATTAATTAGATTAATGTATTTCAGGTCCATGGTATGGTGACATCTTTCTGCCCCCATAAACAAAATAAATTATTTTAACATGCAACATAATTATGTAGACATTTGCAAGTTGGTAGTTCATAACTTTTTGAGTCTTCAAATATTAAAATTCATTTCTTAAATTTAACAAGAGATATTTATAAAACACTTATGCCCCTTCCCCATCGAAAACCATGCAATGACAAGAAGTTTGTGAGCCAATGCTTACTAGTAATACCCCTGCGCTGATGTGAATACATGTATATACATGTACACTAACAAGTTCAAATATACACAAGTTCAGCTACTGGCAGAGGCACATATAAATAAGTTGACATCAGATTCAAACGAAATCAAATTTCACCATATGACATGCCTGAGTAAAGAATATGCAATAAATAGTTGCTTATATTAGAAAACTAGCATGAAAATTTGTTATGTATGGTACAGATAGACACACAGAGAAAAATAAAGCTGACATTGGATTTGAAAAAAAAACAAATCCCATCATATCATATGCCTCAGCAAATAATGTGCTAAGATTTCAAGCATCTATGATGAATAGTTCTCTAGAAAACTGTGACTAAAAATTTATTACGGACAGACACACAGCTCGTCAGATGTACAGATATACAAACCGGGTAAAACAGTATATCCCTTCTCCTACAGAGTGGAAGTATAATAAATGGAAACTGCAAACAAGAGGCCTATGGGCCACATCACTCACTTGAGCACTTTGGCTAAGAAAAAAGAAGAAATTTAGTTTATTATTGAAAAGTTTTAACCCAAAAGTAGTCCCAACCATTTATTAAAGGGGAGAGGGCATAATTTGCAAATACTTGAATATACACTACCCAATAATGTTTCCATATAAATATGATCAATCCTGGCTTTACTATTCTGGAGAAGAAGAATTTTCCTATATATTTCTATGTAAAATGTGGTCGGCCATTTTGGCCCCACCCTACCCCTGGGGGTCATGATTTGAACAAACTTGAATCTACCCTACCTGTGGATGCTTCCATATAAATATTATGAACCAAGGCTTTGCTATTTTTTAGAAGAAGATTTTTTTTTAAAAAAAATCATATATTTCTATGTAAAATTTTGATCAGCCATTGTGGTCCCACCCAATCCCTAGGGGGTAATGATTTGAACAACCTTGAATCTACACTACCTAAGGATGATAAATCTGTACACCAAATTTAATTCCCTCTCTGCTTCAAAGGGGGACAAAAATATAGTAAATCACTGTCTAGTTTGTTGGTTGAGCGAGGAACATCAACGACAGTGGGAATTGTGGAATAATTAATGTAAGTTATTTCATGTTTCCAACTATTGTTGATGTCCTGACATATCCAAACAAAAGGCCCATGGGCCACATCGTTCACCTGAGAATCTTTGACTATTCTGTTTTTTACCAGATTTCCCCCTTGCAATACATATTGTGACCCCGCCCTACCCCAATGATCATAATTTAAACAATTTGAAATCTACACTACCTCAGAAAAGCTTTAGCTTTTCTTGCCCAGTGTTTTTTGAGAAGAAGATTTTTAAAGATTTTTCCTATATATTTCTATGTAAAACTTTGATTCCCCATTGTGGCCCCGCCCAACCCTTGGGGTCATGATTTGAACAATTTAGAATCTACACTACCCCAGGATGCTTCCACATAAGTTTCAGCTTTATTGGCCCAATGGTTCTTGAGAAGAAAATTTTTTAATGACCCCACCGTATTTTTGTCTTTTCTTGATTATCTCCCCTTGTGAGGGGAGTTGGCCCTTCATTTTAACAATTTGAATTCCCCATCATCCCCAGGATGATAAATCTGTACACCAAATTTAATTCCCTCTCTGCTTCAAAGGGGGACAAAAATATAGTAAATCACTGTCTAGTTTGTTGGTTGAGCGAGGAACATCAACGACAGTGGGAATTGTGGAATAATTAATGTAAGTTATTTCATGTTTCCAACTATTGTTGATGTCCTGGCATACCCAAACAAGAGGCCCATGGGCCACATCGCTCACCTGAGAATCTTTGACCATTCTGTTTTTTACCAGATTTCCCCCTTGCAATACATATTGTGACCCCGCCCTACCCCAATGATCATAATTTAAACAATTTGAAATCTACACTACCTCAGGATGCCTCCACATAAGTTTTAGCTTTTCTGGCCCAGTGGTTCATTATAAGAAGATTTTAAAAGATTTTTCCTATATATTTCTATGTAAAACATTGATTCCCCTTTGTGGCCCCGCCCTACCCACGGGGGTCATGATTTGAACAATTTACAATCTACACTACCCCACTGTGCTTCCACATAAGTCTCAGCTTTTCTGGCTCAGTGGTTCATGAAAGGAAGATTTTCAAAGATTTTTCCTTTATATTCCCCATTGTGGCTTCGCCCTATCCCCGGGGGTCATGATTTGAACAATTTAGAATCTACACTACCTCAGGATGCTTCCACAAGTTTTAGCTTTTCTTGCCCTGTGGTTCATGAGAAGAAGATTTTCAAAGATTTTTCCGATATATTTCTATGTAAAACATTGATTCCCTATTGTGACCCCGCCCTACCCCCAGGGGTCATGATTTGAATAATTTACAATCTACACTACCCCAGGGTTCTTTCACATAAGTTTCAGCTTTTCTGGCTCAGTGGTTCATTATAAGAAGATTTTTAAAGATTTTTCCTATATATTTCTATGTAAAACATTGATTCCCCATTGTGGCCCCGCCCTATCCCCGGGGGTCATGATTTGAACAATTTAGAATCTACACTACCTCAGGATGCTTCCACAAGTTTAAGCTTTTCTGGCTCAGTGGTTCATGAGAAGAAGATTTTCAAAGATTTTTCCTATATATTTCTATGTTAAAAATTGATTCCCCATTGTGGCCCCGCCCTATCCCCGGGGGTCATGATTTGAACAATTTAGAATTTACACTATCCCGGGGTGCTTCCATATAAGTTTCAGTTTTTCTGGCCCAGTGGTTCTTGAAAAGAAGATTTTTAAAGATTTTTCCTATATATTTCTCTGTAAAACGTTGATTCCCCATTGTGGCCCCGTCCAACCTTTGGGGGGTCATGATTTGAACAATTTTGTATTTACACTACCCCAGGATGCTTCCACATAAGTTTCAGCTTTACTGGCCCAATGGTTCTTGAGAAGAAGGTTTTTTAATGACCCCACCCTATTTTTGTCTTTTCTGGATTATCTCCCCTTGTGAGGGGACTTAGCCCTTCATTCTAACAATTTAAATTTCCTATCACTCAAGGATGCTTTGTACCAAGTTTGGTCAAAATTGGCCCAGTGGTTCTTGAGAAAAAGTCGAAAATGTGAAAAGTTTACAGACGGACGGACAGACAGACAGACAAACGGATAGCTAGACAGACGGACGGACGACGGACAAAATGTGATCAGAAAAGCTCGCTTGAGCTTCGGCTCAGGTGAGCTTAAAAGTAGACAGTGATTACTTGAATATGATCAGTATTGCTCACTGGAGTCTTTTACCTCAAAAAGTAACTGATACTTACTTTAGTTAGGTAACTATGGCCTTCGTTTTTCTGCAAAACTGCAGCACTAATTCTGCTTTTCAGAGAAAAACTACCACCATAATGCCTGCAATTAATCAAAGTGTAGTATATATATCAACAAGTTATGTGAACCTCGTCGGATAGAAATCGACCTTTAAAATGGCAAAATTTATAAAATTTGAAATTTTTGTGTTTTTTAATGGTCAATGTAGAATCATTATAGAAACTGAAAACGGAATCAAAATATCTTCATTTATAACAAAGTTATTACATTTTGAAATTGGTATGTTTGCAAAATTAACTCTGAGCACATCATGGTTTTTTTCACGATTCAATTGTGACGTCATGGTTTATGCTCAGTTGTTCAGAAGGACACCTGTCAGACTGACAGATGAATTCGTTGACAATGGACAACAGGTGATCAGAAAAGCTCAATGGAGCTTTCAGCTCAGTTTAGCTGAAAAACAAACGATAAATTGATTTTTTTCCTTCATTTGATATGCCTTAATTACCTGTTCTTGGGTGCTTTAGTTGCGACCATGTTGTTGAAATTTTCATTTGATTGAGTTGATCCTGAGTTAGGCATGTTGGGAATTCTGGATTTGTATTTTTCAAAAAGAGTTTCTAATTCTTTCTTGAGTTCATTTCCATCGAGAGGCTTTCCATTAGGAAGACCTGTAAATTTAAAAAGGTACAACATGAAATTACATGAACATTTAAGTACTGCATCTCAATACATGTACCATATTACAGCAAAACTTGTTCAGTAGGAACAAGGATATAGTGAATTCACTTATATAGCAAACATTTTTGGGGTCTATGGCAATATTCTTTTCAATTCTTCAAATTGGTAAAATCTTATAGTAATAACGAACTCTAAAATAATAATGGGAACAATACATGTGTGTGTCCTCACCAAATCATGGTTGGAAATAATAGTATCACTTAATTTTAAGTGTAAATCAATAACAAAAAATTAACAACAATTTGATTAACTTTTGAAATTGACAATTTTCATACAAGTTTGATCCTTTAAATTAATTGATCAGTGTAGATATTAACTGAGTATTGACCATAGATTTACCATAAGTCATGTACTTCATGGTGTTGACATATATGTAAATAATACATGTACAAATTAAGTACAAAAATTTCGGTGTATTTCATGTGCATCGCACCTGTAATTCAATGGATTATCTTTGTATCTACACCAACTTTCATTTTCATACTTAGAATAGTCTCCAAAGATATGGGGCACAATACAGTCATATGATCTGACAACATCTTCATTGCTCCTGGTGTTGTCAGCAAGTGGATACATGAAGCAGCGCGTATACTTAGTATACAGTTTGATATGTCATTTTTAAAGCGTGCATAAAATCGAATTTCCGTGATATTCTAGTGTATACGAAGCAGAAAGGTTTACAAAAAACTAAAAAATAACACTGCACACAGACAAAAATAGTTACGAGTATAGTTTTACAACTATGTATGAAATTTACTAACCAGGTATCATCCCGTACCCTGTCACTAAAAAACTATGTAACGAATTTACCCACCGATGAAACATTTACGTATTATCTGCGGTTTATTGAATGTGTTTCTCCGAGAAACTTTCTCAGCTACATGCTTCATCATGCTTATACTGTGCTTAATATGATGTCACGTTGTGTTTGTTAATATGTAATACGATCGGGCATAGATTTACAACTGACCGGGTATAAGTAATCCACCTCTTTCATGTGACAGACTAAAATTCAACCAATCGTAAGCCAGGATTTTAAGGAAAAAATGAACAGAGGTGGGGTAAAGAAAAATGTCTCCCTTTTTTCCATGGCAAGGTTATGTGTACTAAGTCTTAACCTGCTAATAACTGATCTGTCTATTTTCTTTCTTAATATATTCGTACACTGTATCCACATCTCTTGAAATCTTGATAAAATTTTAGATGAATTATGTATCTTTGCATATCCCTTGTAAGCGTTGGTATGACTAATTCTTTGATTTATATGCTTCTCAAAATTTAGTGATGTGGTGCTTGTTGAAAATCTAGAGATTTCTTACGATTAAAAGGAATTTAGGTACGCTTTGAAGGTTTTTCGGGAGGTAATTATAAAGGTTTTAAGTAAAATAAATTCATACAGTGAAAGGAAACAGAATTTTCGTTAACTACGACCAGCTTGGGCCATTTCAATTTCGCTTGCACATTGTTGTGTGGACATTTTATTCAAGCGTTTTCCCGTTTTTCGTTAACAATTAAAGATGGCGAACACATGGAAGTAAAAAATATGAAGAATATACACGATAAACATATGGAACTCAAACTTCATGCTTTTTATCAAAAACGGTCACGGTCAAGTGATTAGACATTCGATTACAATTTTTTTAGGCCTTGACAGGTAAATATTGCAAATTAAAGGCAAATTTGTAAGCAGCTAGTAAATTGAATTTAAGGTTTTTAACTTTTTGAAAAAATAAAAGTGGGAACTTAGAAATTTTGACAAGTATATTAAAGTACATAATTATATCAGTGATTAGTCGCATACAAATATTGAGTAAATTTTAGACATTTCTTTTTTTGTCAATTTAACGGGGGCCGAAAGTCACTTCATCGTTTACATCTGTGAATTGCATGTCTTTGTTTCAAAAACTAGATTTTCATCAGCAGTATTTTACTATTCACGGAAACCTAAATACAAATTCTGTCAAATCAAATTTCCCTGTCAAACAAGAAAAGTCACTGCTAGCATGTGTATTCGGAAGCAAAGGTATATCTATATTTTAATCCTTGTATGCCTGCATGTCTGTCCGTCTAGCTGTCCCTGTGTCTGCCTATCAGTCCGCCCCATTCGGTTTTCTGCGCAGCTGGAATAAGGCTGCCCGTAAAATATCAAACTATTCACTTCTCTGAGCTATCTAGATATGACGTGATAATAGAATATGACGTCATGTCACTGTATACCTGAGCTTACATGATGGGGAAAGTGTCATCACTTTTATATAGCATGTAGATTTATTTTAGGGACTTGTTTAATTTAAGTATTAGGGTTGTTTTTAAGCTCGAGTGTGATGTAATCATGTTAAACAAGATACCACAGAGTCTGACACATTTGTTTCATACTTAGATATTTTACTTGAAAAAGACGTTAATGGTAATCTAATAACAAATTTTTATGATAAACGTGATAACTTTAACTTTTCTATCGTCATCTTTTCTTATTTATGCAGCAATATACCTTCATCACCAGCAGTATATATATCCCAGTTGATTCGATACGCAAAAGCATGTTCTACGTATAAACAATTTCTAAAACGAGGTAATTTATAGACAAACTAGTTGATGAAACAAGAATATCAGCAGTCTCGTTTAAAGTCATCATTTAGTTAGTTCTATGGTCAATACAATAACCCCTTGTCAACAAATACAATTTATCATTGAGTCAAATGCTGACTGACGTTTTTCATACTAATTGTTAGTCCATTATTTATACACTGAATTGATGACAGATTTTCAATTATTTCCCGATCATGACAAGGAGCACACGGCGGGTGTGACCGGTCGGCATGGGATGCTCACTCCTCCATGGCACCTGATCCAACCTCTGATGTTTCGGAGGTCTGTGTTTGCTCTGCTCCTAATTTGTATTGTTTTATAGACTTTGAGGTTGAATACTGTTCCTTATCTCAATATACTTCTTGCAATTGAAATATCCCTATCCTATCGCTTGACCGATATGCACAAATTCAATCAATAGCGAAAAATTATGTGTGAAACACTCCCCTTATACGTCCGTAGGCAAAGTTAGAATTTATGAATCGTGTTTATATTGGACTGGTACACGTGATAAACAATGACAAATTGAAGATATTCTGTATGAATCTACAAGAGAAGTATGGCCTCTAACTGAATTACGCTTGGGGATTGTGTGTATTTTATCCATTTTTGTATAAATCGCGATAAAAAATGAAAAATACCCCTTTTTATGTTGGTAAGTTTAATTTGTCGCAGAATAGTTTCTTAACGAGTGAAAATTAAACCTGCCCCCAACACTTTCTATGTCCCAGAGATTACGATGAATTGATCTATTTAACAAACTTTGCACAATATTTTTGTTTTGCACTTGTGCCGAAGCTATTTTTGTGCAACAATTAGGAATATCACAAATCTACGTCACGTGATCAACACATGTACAGTCATGTGACATCCCAAAAATGCTTTAAAATAAAACCTGATTAAAATATTATCTCAAGTTGAATGCAATTACGAACAAGGATAACATATTAAAGTTAAAATCTAGCTCAAAATAAGATATACATTTCTTTGGCATCTTCAGCCTTCGGACAGACTTATCATAACTGCGTGCACTTTTTTCTAAAAGTCTTGCGGATATTGAGCTGAATTTTGGTATGGTACTTACAAACCGTGTAAGATTTTTTTTTATTAGGATTTGTTTATTTTTGGGGAAATGCCATCTTTTATATCTTTATGGGTGTCTGTTTTTTTAATCTTATAGCCTGCAGATATTGAGCTGATGATTGCTACGTGTGTCTACTTTGATGAGTTTTAGAAAGAGCTATCCCACTCACAACCAGTGGATAAGCATATATTAGATGACACTGGCATCATTTTTCACTTGACTAAAATAACTTCGTGTAAACGTGCATTTAGTACGATAACTTAACTTCCTCTTTGGAAAATCAGTTTCCTTAAAAAAATGCTTTTAATTATGAAAAAGAAGATAACGTTTTTTTTTTCACATGGACCTATTTCCTTAAACCTATTTGAGTTTTTGAGTGAAAATATTCCATTCAACATAAAAATTCAAGGTTGTTTTAATTTTTACTTCTACCTTTTTTTTTATTTTATGGAGCTATAATTTGTGCCTTGTATTGATAATATTTTTCAGGAAAATATAACAGGATACATTTTATGTCCATCCTGTTCATATAATTTAGATTTTATATAAGATTTCTCGGAAGAATCTCGGATTCTAGAAAGAAACCAGAGTATAAACAGCGGTGAGTAGTAATTGATTTGGAAAAATTAAAAACATATTCAGTCAGAGTAAATTCAATTCCAATACTTAATTACTAAATTGATAAATTTCGTCTGTATTTTATCGGGAAACGTTAAAATGCCTTGCTCCGAAATATAATATAATAAAAATGATAGAGAAATTAAAAAAACAATTTGACAGTAAAATTCTTTTCATCAATTATATTAATTTGAATTAATGTAAATCTTTATTAGATTAGGAAAAAAAACTAGTTCGTTAACACTTTAAAAATTGTCATGAGGTAATATCCTATAATGCTAAAATCCTATAATGCTAAAATCCTAAAAGGGAAACTCTTCTGAACGATATAATTATGTCACATATATATATATATATATATATATATATATATATATATATATATATATATATATATATATATATATATATATATATATATATATATATATATATATATATATATATATATAGATTTCCAACAATCAAAATGAATTTGAATTACCATACCTATACTGAACTTCTACATGCTCTAAACTCAATTTATTCTTTTCAAACAAAGATGAATAGCGGGTTCCAGTAAACGTTTCCCCTACTGAATTTAGTCTTTTTCTTTACTTCTCACTAAAATGTGTACAGCAGTGAAAGAGAAACTTCATGACTACTTTACAACAGTATTTGCGAGAATACGCGTGAATTAGATATGGTTGTAAAAAAAGTCCCAGAAACTTAATTTGAAATCACATTTGTTTTAACAAAAATCAATAACATCAAAACGTACGACTTTTCAAAACTTTAAACAACAATTGCCCTCAATGTATTGAAGTCCAGGGTCTTCGATCTATAGGCAGCTGCTTTTTCCATAGGAATAGACCTCGTAAATATATTTATCTTGTAATTGTTCATTAAATTTTGCAAAATCCACTTTGTTAAAAACATTGATTTCTAATTGTACAAACAAATACTTTGAAGTTGATATTAAATAGATTCTAATTGATAAAATCTATGTTGTTTTTGGCAAACGTGCCTTACATGTACAACAATCTGCTGGAAATTCCCTTAGATACCAAGTGCTCCATGTTATTAGGAGTCCTATTTATGTGTTCATATAAAGCAGAATTTAGTCGTAAACTTCTCTTCTAAGAAAAAAGAAAAAAAAATCATTTGCTGTGGCCTTCAACTCGACCTTTCATTATAAATATAGAAGAAATATTACCAATTAAGAATATTTACTTCCCTTTACATTTCGATTCGATATATCTCGGCGAGTTTAAGATATAAGGAACCACAGAGTCTGATACATCTGTTTCTTATTTGGACATTTTACAAAAAAACCGTAACAGTTATCTAACAAAAAAACTGACGTCAACTTTTCAACTTCCCTTACTTATGTTGCAATAAACCTTTATTACCTGCATGTGGGTTTATGTCTCTCTAATGTCTCTCAGTTGAATTGACCCGCAAGAGTATGTACGAGGGTTGATCCAAAAGTAATGTCACAGTGTCCATATCTTTTATATTTGGCGTCATATTATCAAATACAATATACCAAAAAATACACAAATTTAAATCTAATTAACATTAAAATTTTAAATTTAATATTGTTTATTTGAATGTATTTTACAGATGTTTAAAACATAGAGCATAGGGGGTGTCGCCGCGTCACAACGGAACGTCACGTTTTAAAGTGCATTTTTTAGAATGAAAAAGACAAACACATTAAAAAGATTCTAAACAGCACCCAATCTGCCAATTTTTTAAAGACACAATTTTCGTCATATTTTAGTCTTTAATTGAAAATTAAATGACGGCATTGGAATTTGTTATCATAAACATTGTAGTTTTACTCTGAAGAATTGAACAAAGGGATGTCAAAATGGAAAAAAAAAACGGCTCCACGAGTTGTAATGCATTTGTTGTTTCAAAACATGGGAATCATCACAAGCGGCAGTAACGTTAATAAATCAGTCTTACAGAATAATGAATCTAAATATGAGATATCTTAATAGATGGTTTCATGAATTTTGGGCGGGTGATTGGTCACTGAATGATCAGCAGAGGACAAAAAGACCGAAAGATAGGATATCAGACGGAAACGTTAAATGATGTCTGTCGTCAAAAAAACACAGACGTATAGAGTGACATGCATATGTGATTTTCTAAGTTTGTCTTTGCTATTGTTAAAAAAATTTTGACAGAGGGCTTAATTATGAAACGAGTGAGTGTATAATACATGTAGTACCAAGAACTCTTAAAGAAAATGGAATTGGTGAAAGTGTTTGCGAATCACAAATAATTTTTTAATTAAACGAAAGGGAAATGCTTAAAAGTATGACGGTGCGTGTCCGTCATATGACGTTATATTTAGGTGCGGCGACTACCATAAACACACATTGTTTAAAATCCGATATTTTGGAAAGTATACATCATATTCCTATGAATTTTTCAGGTCTGATTTGATATAAATGAAGCTTCCATCATGTATAATATTGTTGCTTTACGTAGATTTATAGCAATTTTATCAAAGTTGTGACATTACTTTTGGATCAACTCTCGTACAACGCTCGATTTTTTTTTTTTACGGCGATCTGTTCAGCAAATACAACCATTGTTGAGTCAAAGACTGACTAACATTTTTCATACTAAATGTTAGGCCACTGAATTTTCTATCGAAAGTTTCCCCTGCCCGAGCATGACAAAGAGCAGACGGCGGTATGACCGATCGGCAAAGGATGATCACTTCTCCATGACACGTGATCCAACCTCTGATGTATTTAGAAATCTGTGTTTGCTCTGCTCCAACTTTGTTTTGTGGACATTTTCATCATCCAGGCTAATTTATGTCTTTTAAGTTCAAAGTGTTCCGGAAACATTTTAAGTTTATCATATTCAATGAAGATATTTGTAAGTTCAAAAAGTACAAAACTTGCTTGTCAGTCCTTATAATGCCTGTAATCATCAATCAACTTGCACTGAATGGTAAAAAAATGATGATTTAAAATCCTAGGAAGGCATAAAAAAAATCAATGTTTCGATAATACACTTACACTGTATATATTGAATTGAATACTTGAACAAATTCTCTAGCTTTTGGTCAAACATGACGAATATTAAAAATGTATAAATTTAATTTGAGATTTTTATGCATGGGTTAAGGCAATGACAAATATTTTACATTTAGAAGTTGTAAAGACATGACTAATAGCCCAGTATTACATATAATCGTATGTGGGAAGTAACACACTGGCAGCTAATGTAATACGATTTTTTTCGATCCCTATTTACTGAAAGATAAATATTCTGGCAGATAATCTATTTTCTCTTCTCTACGTAATATTTGATTACTTTTAAATATTATTCCCTGTTCGCGTTTCTACGGAAAACCCCTTTCTCCGTTTTACATGTATCTGAGTGAATCATAAAACTTCTGGTTGTAAGAGGGAAGTTATACTTGATAGTAAAGGTGGTAAAACTTTTCGTAGAACTATTATAAAATCAAATTTTTACCCTATCATTCCAACGACATTTATTAGACACCATTTCATTTTCTTACTAAATGATTATTTCTTTTAGAATTTGAGAAAAAAGATCATATTATGTTTCCAAGTCATCGTTTATTGAAGAAGCAAGCATTGATTGTGTTAAGCCTAACAGGTTGTAATCGTTTTTTTTTCTCTTTTTTTTTCTCTTGCTCTATTACTCATCAAGCAAACCAAAAGCAATGTATAAATGAATGTTTATTTTCTTCTGTACATCATCATTTTTTTTTCCAAATATTTTAAGAGGTTCAAAATTGTTGGAAAAAATATGATTCGAAAAGAATATATCACTAAACAAGGCTCGGAAAAAATTCCCAAAATACATCAATGCTTCTAATCGAGAGGGTTGACAAAGAAAATGACATGGAAAGGCCTCTCAATTCATATCTTTGAAAAAATATCAAAAGTTAATGCATGAAAGTTTAATTTTATACCTATATAATCACAGATTTGCATGAATTCTTAAATTTTGTACATGTATTATCGTTTTTCAAGTCACTTATCTTGAATTATTTCTAGTTATTTTACATGGCGGCAATGGCTTTTCATGGTTTAGAGCACAGAAGGAATGCAAGGCTAGTGGAGAGCAGATCAGAACGGCCCCCAGGTCCAACAATTTTTACTGGACAACATACCATAAACGTCGCTATCAATGGATTGGTACTTTAGGTAATAACAATCTTGTAATAATCAAGCAGATGAACTGCATTTCTACAGAAAGGAATAGTCATATCTTCCCTTCTTTTTGTGCTGTGATTTGGTAAACAATAGTATTTTTCATTTATTTAATTACGAAAAGGAATATTTTATGTACTGTGCACCACTTGTTTTATCAAAATGTACATGTATTTTTATTCATTTTTAAAGAAGTATTATTTTATTTCAATTTAATAGCATCTTTCTGCTATCATGCTCATTGCGAATATATATTGCTTACTATAGTGGCTAATAGGGAACGTTAATGGTTGTACGAGGGGTGATCAAAATGTTCAGGAACTGAGATATCTTTTATAAAAATGATTTTAAGTCTCAATTTTATACATTTAAATCTACAGAATGTTGTTTTCTTTATTTCTAAAAAAAGCCATTGCCGCTTATCAATCAATAAACACAGTGACTGCTGATTAGCATACACTTGTTTCACCTCTAAATATTCTTGAGCAGTTGCTCTTCCAAACATTAAACGGAAAATGAAATTAATATCAATGATACCATTTGATTTCAATTTCACAAATGAAATTTAAAACCTTTTTCTTTGGCCAGATCAAAATTAATAATGTTATCAAATCTTTAAAAATTTTAGAATGTTATTCACATCAGGATCTATCTCATATGATAATGAGAAACTTGACCCTGAATATTCCATCAGCGGGACTATGTCAAGAAAGATGTACCGAGGAAATGCTAAACGACTCGTTTTTGTTTGCTCTTAAGGTACACAAGGATTGTTTACTTTTTTTATTTTGAAATATATGATACATTCCACTAAATATTTGAAAATATGAAAGAACGAACACTGGCTAAAAGAAAATTCTATTGAATCAATCATCAATCATATAAACTCAAATTCATCGCTTGAGGGAATAAATAAACTTGATTTTTTTGGCTTTCCTCAAAGTCAATTTTAAGTTCACATGGTCATTGTGCCCGTTGTCCGTTTAATCTCATAGAATTAGCATTTTTAAGTTGGAAAATGCGGAATAAATGAAAAGAAAGTACGTATTATTCATATATACATGACCTTTATGGTGAATATATTTTTTCCTCTTCATTGGTTTAAAAAAGATAATGAAATTAAAAATTGATAAGAACAACTCTGCGATTCATGTAAATATAACATCAAAGAATGAATGTAAAGTTTAGAGTGATGTGGCTTTGGGGTCGGGTCCAGGTGAACTACAACCACTAAAGACGTTTTTCTGATCGTAAATTTTTACTTTTAATTTTGACTTTTAAAAAATTATAGGCTTTCCCCCATAAAATGATCTTACTCCCCAACTGCTTATCCAAACAATCTTTTTAATATATTTCTATTTTAGAAAAATTTCTTATCGGGGGGGGGGGGGGGGGGGGGGGGGGGGGCTATTCAGAGCTTTTTTTTCAACTGTGGCTTTTCCGTTTCAAAATTCATGTTTCAAAAGTTTGCTTGAATTCCATCTCAATTGAAATAGATTTTTCAATTCCAAATACCTGCACACGGTAAACGTGACACTGATTATGTATAACTAACCCCGATTCTTGCATTGCGTTTAGCTATGATTTCAGAACACGTAAACATGTAAGATGAAAAGAACTGAGTTTGTATTATTTAATCATTGAATTAATTATATAAAAAAAATTATTGCGTGTGGAGGGGGGGGGGGGGAGGTTAATTGTCAATTATACGATAACTCAGATTCAAAACAATACTTCCTGAGGAAATAGCATTGTTCGTGGGTTTCCAAAATCGTGGATCATTGATCCTCGCAAATTCAAATGATTTCATTGTGCCTCGTCTTTTTGGCTAAGTGAAAATTTTACTCAAGTTGCTACTTTACCGGAGTGACCTGAAAAAACACAATTATTGTATATCTCCCTTGCGTATGCAATATGTTAGTACTATTTTAGCATAGTCTTAATTGTGTAAAATAAAACTCTAAAATAGTATTTGTATTTCACAAGCAATCATCATGCCTGTGTCTAAACAAATCTCTAGAGAAACCATCTCACTCATCTCAGCATAGTTGTAAATATAACTGCTTGCAAGATAACATAACAAGGCCTGATTTATTCTGTGGAGGAGAATCTGTTTACAGCCTGTTTATATCTTGTAAGTATTTACACACACAAGAAGAAAAGAAATACCTCTAATTGTTTGACCCCGAGCAAAATGTGTGATATAATAATAGTTATTGTTCTGTTTCCTGTTTTTCTTTAAAGCCGCTTGGTCCGATTCTAATCGCTAAAAATTATATTCGTTTTTCTTCTTGAAAAAATAATTGTCCATAAATTGTTTCACTTTTTGTCAAATTATATCCCCAAAGTCTTTCTCTTTTAAAAGATATCAAAAATCAAAAGTAAAAAAATAATTTTTGTTAGGTCACACAAAAAATAATCCTATGTTGATATCGCGTGAAATCACCTTCGAAAAATTAAATTTGTCGCTTACATATATATCTCATGAAGAACGAACCCGAACATTTTTTTCACAACAAAGTACTTATACCTGTACACGGACAATATTTTAGCCTTCGTAACTAAACAACCTTTTAAAAAAAAAATATTTGATTTTCCTTTATTCTTTAAATAAATACTGTATGCATATTTATATAAAAATTACTATGAATTATATTCAATGACTTAGGCTTCTACTAATGGAACAAAATAGTCGGGTTTGAATTATCTTCATAATTAGATAAAACTGATAAATTTATTTTTTCAAAGGTGACTTCACAACAGATCTTAACTTCCTGTCAGGAACTTCTGTTTGTCAATAAGGTTTTCGATCTATGTTTTCCATGTAAGGATGTTGTAATAAACTACTAAATTAATCTTATAATTTATTTTTATATCTTATCTATGTAATGACGTATTGTGTAAGATAATATGTGCCTGTTTCGGATTAAGCGGCTTAATAAATTAACTATACTGTTAACAGTTAACTATTGTAAAGTTTAGAGATCATCGGATGCATTTCTTTTAAAATTCTAAATGAGAATATTTACATTCAGTGTGATTTTCCTCATGAAATTCATTAGAAATCCACGACGTTCAAATTACTATAACACACGCAAAACCTTGTCACCGCGCGTTAGAATACATAGTAGGAACTATATGCAATTTTCAATACTCTAGGAACACCAAAATGTAAAATATTTTACTTCAATTTAATGGAAAACTATAACCCTGAAAAAATAACGTAAAAATTAACATTACGTGCGTTAAGAATTAATTTGTCACTTTTTTCTTCGCAATGTTTGTTTGCGTAAGTTAACTTTGCAACGTCATTTAACGTCATTTGACGTCACAAACGGCTCTTACATCTATTAACCAAGGCAGTTTTGAAAGGCGCTAAATTCACATTAAAGATTAACGAAATAAGCAATTATGAAGAACAAAAATTAGAGAATGTAAATATAAGCATTGAATTCATATTTTTGGATGTCTTCGGTCCTATAACACACCTGGCCGTGCCGAGAAATTATCATACCGCGCTAACGCGCGGTATTCAATTTGTCGGCACGGCCAGGTGTGTTATAGGACCGAAGACATCCAAAAATATGAATTCAATGCTTAAATAATGTATTTGTGTATGATTTACAAATTATTTAACTCGCTATTAATGGAAAATAACATGAAAATAATTACAAAACATAATGGATAGTTTTGTTTTTAAAAAATGGAAAATTTATAAAACAGAAAAAGAAGACATTTTTAAAGGGATTTTTTTTTTTCATTTACAATTACTAGGACAACTAAAAAAGGTTACTGATAATTTTTGATGCATCGATATAGCAAATGTCTGCAGATGAAAATATACATTAGAATAAATAAAATAAGTCATGCAAAAGCATTCCTGTTTATTCATATCTGATTCAAGTTACAATTTTCTTTGACATAAGTTATATGTTAATGAAATTCTGATAATTCTTCAGTGAGACAGGGAAAAACATTTGAATAAAGTCTTTCAGAATTTCATTAACATATAACTTATGTCAAAGAAAATTGTAACTTGAATCAGATATGAATAAACAGGAATGCTTTTGCATGACTTATTTTATTCATTCTAATGTATATTTTCATCTGCAGACATTTGCTATATCGATGCATCAAAAATTATCAGTAACCTTTTTTAGTTGTCCTAGTAATTGTAAATGAAAAAAAAAATCCCTTTAAAAATGTCTTCTTTTTCTGTTTTATAAATTTTCCATTTTTTTAAAAAAAACTATCCATTATGTTTTGTAATTATTTTCATGTTATTTTCAAAAGTACATACGATCTGTTTGATATAGTTGAAAGTCAAAAGAACAAAATAAAACCTGTGCCAAATTTTGATTCCATTTCAATGGAATGCAACACCACTAAGCTGTATGAATTTAAACGCTGTAGCAGAAACCAGCTAAAAGAAAAAAAGTGAGTGTTTTAGTATAAATGTTCAGTAAAGGTACATGTGTAAGTCTATTCAATTTTGTTAAATGTATTAAGTTTTTCATAAATACATGTAACTCTGTGTAGTGGATATACAAAAAATTCAAGTTATTCTGTCTAATATTTGTTTTATATTAATGCAATTAGTATTCGGACAGCCCAAATACCCATCAATTTTTTTACTTCTTTTCATAATCCTCTAAACACTAAACCACCTTATCTTCTCCTCCTTCAATGATTAAAGTCTGTAAAACAGTTTGTCATGTGTTACCTCTTTTGTGACACTTAATAATTTGTTTGAAATGCTTAAAATTATTATTAATAATGACATACACAATTTTAGCAGACACAAAATATAAAGATAAAAAAATAAGAAATAAACAACTATTGTAAGGTGAGATAATACAAATTTTCAGTAATATCAACTTAGACTTAACCGGAAAATCAAAGGATGATACATATTGATTACAATCAAAAATAAAGTAAAATTAAATTGAAAAATAATAATATTATACATTCTAAAATAAAAAGTAATGGGTTGTTCTATATTTACGAGGGCTATCTGGAAATTATTGAGACAATTACATTTCTCCATAAAGTTTGGAGATAATTTCATGAAAATTCATCAACGTTTAATAAAGAACGAATAAAACAATTATGCAAAATTTCTAATTCATATTATGATTAGATACGTTTTCGTGGAATAATAAACATGCATAAAATTATGTCTATCGACCGGAGCAGCATCGCTACGTCAGTTTAACGTCACTTCAACCGGTGTAACGTTCAATTTTGATCCGGGTTGAAAATTGAGGGGTCATTTTTCAACGTTGAATACTAAGACGAAAGGTATTGAATTTAGACACTAGTCCGTTGAAAACTGAGCCGGGTCGTGGAATTTTGATCATGAAACCGGTTCTAAATTCAACAGCATAAATATACATATTTATGAATTGGTTTTCAAAACTGTGATTTAATCCATATGCGTCGGGAACAGGTTGGGGGGGGGGGGGGCAAGGGATGCTTACCCCCCACTTCTGCAAAGATAAACATAATATAGGCATTGAACAAAGTGAAACTGGTTTAGCCCCCGCCCAGTCCCCCCTTTCAAAAGGCACGTTACATTGTAGTCAAAGAAAGAAAAAGTCAAACTAGTTTGGACAATGGACAAATTTTCTTTTTTTTTTTTTGTCAGTTTTTTTTATTTGATTTTTTTTTCAAATACCCCTCCCCCACCCACAAACTTTCAATTTGCTTCCGATACCAATCTAATCAATACACACTTCAGTAATTCAGTTGTATTCCTAGAATGAAATCTAAACAAAAATATCTTAGATTTCCTTTTCCAAATCATGTCATTCTTGTTCGAAAAAACATGATTCCTATTCGATTAGTTGTTATTCTTGTGGGGGTAGGGGATTCTGATTCGAAACCAACTTTTTGCAATACCAACTTCTTTCAGTACCAATGTTTTTGCTCAAAATATTACAATGCCCTTATTTAAGATTACAGTAGCAAAAAAGTTGGGTGGCCAACCAACCCTTCAAAAGTAAAAGTTATGTCTGGAAAAAAGTGTGTGTGTGGGGGGGGGGGGGGGAGGGGCTGTTGCTATGTGCCTTGGATTTTAGGAAGTATTGTCAAAAACTAAAGTTGTCATGCTTGAAGATAACTGAAATCTTGTACTGATCAAAGTGTACATGTACGAGGGTTGTCCCAAAATTCCACAGAAAAGCGTTGTTTTGTAGGAACCCTATGTTATACATTAATGAAACTTCGTACATAGATTATACCAACACTATCTAATAAATTTATGGACAAATATGTATTTGCTACACAAATCATTCCAATTTAAAAGTCACATTTCATAATCTGGTGTAGGAAGGCGGCGCAATACCTAAAATTGCAATTAAAATCTGGTACTTAGTATATTATATTTAAAATCCTACGGAACAGTAATTACTACCCTGTATTTTTTAAATGGCAATAATAATTCTTATTACTGTTTTTTTTTAACTATATTTCCTCAATTTTGGTTTTTATGCCTTGAAAAATTTGAATTTTATAACGTTTTATATACACGGTGGTGAAATCCGACTTTTTGAAAAATGACGGCTGCGTTGGCACAGGCGGCGCAGGGACTATGATCAAGTGTTTTGATCCTAAATTCACTCTTACAAAAATGTACCAGTCATAAATGTTTGGTAGACTAGGACACTTTTTATCGTCCTTAGTATGACTAAAACGGTTTCTCTATGTATATGTGAATAAAAGTAACTAAAATAAAAGACAGGGCTAAGGATTGGGCAAGAGTTACACTGTGCAACTCCATTAGAGAAAACAGACGAAAAGTCGTAGAAATATAGCGTTTTCAAATTATCATTATTTCATACCTGTACATGCATTTACTTTGTACATATTTTAATGTTTGATCATATCATAGTGATTAAGATATTTCACATTTATACGCACTACTGTTTAGTTTGATTTGAGAATTTGATTCTGGTAATTGAAATATTTTCTCCAAAAAATTGAAGCGTTAACATTTGTATTTTTTGACCTTGCAGATTGCTCCGGGTGTTAGAGAACGATATCGCTTCAAATGTTATTACTTGAAAAGTTTTTTAAGTAAACATGAAAAAACTTCGTTATTTATCTGCAAAAACACGCTTTATCACCCTGAAAATTTTATATAAAGATGCATTGATTTCTTTAAAAGATATGAGATCAGTCTACGAAATTTTGGGACAAACCTTGTATACCCAGGATGATAGGTTTATTTCTATTCTTGAAAAGGAAAAAAAATATTTCAACCGAAATATAAATATAAAGATACTAATAAACCCCGTAAAACAACTTACCAGTCAAAAAAATGTTCAAACTCTGAGGTGGGGTCAATATTCAACAGGGTCAATTTTCAACTTGTTGAGGTCATCAGGGATATGAAAAATAATTATTAAGCTGTTGAAAAATGACCCCGGGTAGAAATTCAACGACTTTTGGTCTCAATTTTCAACGGAGAAAAAACACCCGAGGTTCAATATTCAACGTTGAAAAATGAACCTCGGGTCAATTTTCAACTTGGGTCAATATTCAACGTTACACCGGTGATGTTTATGCATGTGAAACGATCGGGAAACGTTTAATACTCTTCCTTCTTTCTTATTACATACAACATTTACAAAAATCAAGCAATGTCTCTTCTAAAATTATATCCTTTTAAATTATTATATTGTAAATTGCTGTTGCTACTCCAGTGAAAAATTTTCATTCGAAGGAAAGAATGACTTAGAATCATGCAGTGCCGATTTATGCATAATGTAAATGTTCATTCATTATAGAAGAATCAGGTTTTCATTCCTATATCCACATTGATAGGTATTGATATTTGTTGTCTATTTACTTTTCAAGTAGATATGTCAAGATTAGAGGAAATACATTATGGGGACTTAGTTCACGACTTACAGATCCAATTGAAGAATATGTGTGATATGCGCAGAGGATCGTTGAAAGACAATAGAAATTGTGTTGAATTTACAAGACAAATTTATATACGCTCGTAAGCCATGATCGAGGTCCTTCATTTTATATATATATATATATATATTTTTTTTTTAATTTTAATAATTTTATTAATCATTATGCAAACCCGTTTACAAATCCTAACTAACCCGGGCCAGGATAGTTAGTATAACAAAAAAATAGAGTAACATATATTTAGTTAAAGCATTTCTACAAATGTCACCATCTTATTTTTATACATGTGAGTTTTTGTTGAATTCAGTAGAATGTTCATATTGTTTATAATATTTGTTTTTACATAGGAATATAACAAATCTTCTGTTTCAGTTTTGTTCTGAACTCTACAAAACATTTTAAATTTTTATATCTTGTATGCTAAAAAAGAAACAAAAGTATTTAAAAATTGTATTTTGGAATTCCGTTCAAAATAAAAACCTAGGACGACATGTTTCCACTGTACATCAAAATTTAACACAGAACTCAGATTTTTCCATAGTATATGAACATGATCACAATCAAAAAGTAAATGTTTAATATCTTCAATTTCATCACACATATTACATAAAGCAGAAGTTCTATATTTGCATTTAAAAAGAAAACTGTTACAACACAATATATTATTCAACAATTTATAGTTAAATTCACATATTCTTTTGTCATAGATGTCTTTAACCTTATTTCTATATATATCCTTCCAACTCTCTTGAGCAACAGAAAATAATTTTTTATACATTAATTGATGGCTTGGGGCTTTAAATTTCTTACAGAGTAAATTATCGTAAAAAAATTTACATTTTTTATCTTCAATACAATATACACCATTTACAAAATCAAAATAACGCTCCCCTATATTCTGTATGTATGCACAGCAAGTCATATTGAATCTTAAAGATTTTTTATAGATCGCTGTTTTTAATATTTTGTATTCACACATCCAATTTGATTTTTGTTTTAAATCATCGGACAATTCTTGTAGAGTTTTAAATTTTCCATTTTTATTAAAAAGGTCTTTAACATGTGTTATCCCACTTTTGATCCAATTTTTAAAACATAGTGTTTTGTTTTCATATTTAAACATATTATTATTCCATATTGGTTGCTGAGCAAAACTTACATTAGACAATTTAGTTTCATCGATGTATCTTTTACAATCATTAAAACTGCAAAATACTTCTTTATAAAAAACCGACATGTTTGAAATGATTTTAAAGTCTGAGGATTTTGTCTCCGATAATGATAATAGATAGTTGATATCAATATTAAGACTATTTAAATATCCTCTTATTATTTCGCCTATTATACACTTTTTATCTATCAAGTATCTAGCCCATGCCGCCTTTAAGGCCTTGAATTTCAATTCAATATCTATCACACCTATACCTCCATCTTCTTGTTTTCCGATCACAGTATCTCTTTTAATTCTATCGCGCTTATTCCATATGAAGTTAAATATGCTTCTCTTAATTTGTCGAATATGTTCGGGATCGGGCATTGGTAATATTGAACCCATGTATATAAGTTTTGACGTAGCTAAAGAGTTAACGACACATGATTTCCCAAAAATAGTCAATTTTCTTTTTTTCCACGATTCAAAGAGTTTTTCCATGTTTTGAAAAGTCTTTAGCCAGTTCAATTCATAACATTGAATTTTATTATGGCCAATGTGTATACCTAAACATCGAACAGCATCATTTGTTACATGTATGCCGTCTATGTTAGTGTATTTATCTTTTAGACTGCCCAATAATACACGTTGTGTTTTGCTTATATTGACCTTTGAACCAGCGTGTTTACAAAAATCATTAACAGTCTTAACTGCAACATTCAAAGAAGATATATCTTTTAAAGCCAATGTGATATCGTCTGCATGCTGAATATTTTTAATATCCCTTTTCATGTTTAAAACATTAATACCCTGTATTTCATTGTTATTTTTAATTTTTAAGGCCAGTATTTCTGCCACAAATAGATACAATAGAGCTGAAATAGGACATCCTTGTCTGATACCTCTATTCATGCTACATGTTTTAGAAATCCAACCATTATTTTTAATTCTGAATATTGGTTTATTATATAGAATTTGGATCCATTGAAGAAAATTGTCACCGAAGTTAAATTTTTTTAGAACTTGAAAAGAAAATTCCACTCGACTGAATCAAAAGCTTTTTCAAAATCTAAAAATAGTAATATTCCGTCTTTTTCATTATCCATGCAATATTCATAAATGTCTAAAATCAATCTTGCATTAATACCTATGTAACGACCTTTGATATATGCTGATTGTTCATTACTAATTAATTTATCTATGACGCTTTGTAATTTTTTGGCTAGAACAAAAGCTATAATCTTGTAATCGGTATTTGTTAAACTCAATGGTCTATAGTTTTTAAGATTATTCTTGTCGCCCTTTTTAAATAAAAGAGTGATAAGTGCCAATCGCTGAGAATATGGTAATTCGTCTTTTTCAAATATAGTTAATATTACATCGTAAAAGAGAGGACCAATCTTATTCCAAAAACATTTATAAAATTCCCCTGGTAATCCATCTAATCCGGGAGATTTGTTACTTTTTAAATTGTATACTACATCAGAGCATTCATCAAATGTTGGAAATGTGTCACAAAACTTTCTATCGCGATCACTGAGTTTTGGACATTCAATGTCTTGTAGATATGAAGAAATATTGTTACCATCAACAGATTTGCTTGTATATAAGTTTTCGTAAAAAAGACACATTTCTTGTAAAATTTCACTATTACTTGCAATGGTTTTATTATTCTTTTTTAATTCAGTTATTGTATTATTCGTTTGATGTTTCTTTTCCAAACCTAGAAAGAAACTGGTATTTCGCTCTCCTTCGCTTATCCATTGCGCTTTTGATCTTATTTGAGCTCCTTTAGCAATTTCATCATACATTGCATCTAATTCTTTCTCTAGTTTTCGCTTTTCATTCATATCAATTTCTAGACTAGGCAAACATTCAATTTTATCGATTTTTTCCTCTAGTAATTTTACTTTATATTTTATATTATGTTTGGATTGTTTCGCGTATTTAATAGAATAATCACGTACACTTATTTTAAACGTTTCCCATTTTAAAATTGGATCTAGCGTTTCATCAATGTTGTTAAATATTTCCTCTATACCGTGTTTGTAATCATCATTGTCAAGGTGAGATACATTCAATTTCCAGTAACCTGCACCTCTATCTAATTTACTAAGATTTAAAGTACATTTAAGATAGCTGTGGTCACTTAACCGAGTGCCATTATTGTGAGTTCCAGGAATTCGTCTGACAATGATATTTTTTACACTTTCTATAAAGTCTTTATTTACAAAAATATAATCAATTCTACTTTTTGGACAATTTTCTGCATCACACCAGGTATAACCGTTAATATTAGGATTTTTATTAAGCCATACGTCGACTAAGTCGAATTTATTTATTAGTTTATTTAATTTTTTATTGGATTTATCATTTTCTTTATCAAAATTGCAATTAAAATCACCTCCTATTATGATTGTACTATTTTGCGCAGAAAACGAAGAAATATATGTATTAAGAGTTGTTAAGAAGGCTAATCTATCTGACTCTTTATTAGGTGCGTAAACGTTAATAATTGTAAATGAGTCATCGTCTATTTTTGCATTAACAAGTATTTTCCTACCATCATTAGACTTATGAACATTTAAAATATCTACATTACATTCTCGTCTAAAAAGAATAGAAACTCCTCTACTAAAAGGAGAATCTGAAAAAGCATGAACTATTTTCCCATTCCATTTTCTATTATAGTTTTCTACATGTTTTTCAACAAAATGAGTTTCTTGTAAAAGTATTATATCTATTTTACACTCTTCTAACCATGTAAAGATTTTTGCTCTTTTTTCCGGGGAATTAAGACCTCTTACATTCACCGAAAGTAAACTTAAATTGTTCATTTGTATGGTTGATATAAATGTGTAATAATGTTATAAAAAGGGAGGGGGGATAAATTAGGTCTTATCACTTAACAAGTAAAAATAGAACATACCAATTCATTACAGCATTTTTAAAGTATGCCAAAATTGTCTGTAAATAGTTATAACTGAGCACACACCGAAGTTCATGAAATGCTGCATCAGTCTGACCGGAGATAATACAGTTACTTACAAGTATCATCATCACAACTCTCCGTGCTAGGTTCATCACTGTCGGACATTTCTCTCAGCTGATTAAGCATTTGCGGTATTGTTTTTTGTTTCGAATGATCTTTTTGTTTTTGTTTTTTTTCGTTTTTTGCTGAATCACTCAGCTTTCGCTTTCGAACTTTTCTTGCGTTTTTTTTCATCAGGACACCAAGAATATTTTTTCCTGGCCACTGTTCGGGTTTGGTGTTGCATGTACCCTCCCGGTCAAGCCCTGAGCCCCATTCGTTGTTGTATGTTGCTTCAACGAATACTGTCGATTGCTTTGAAGTACACAACTTATCGCGGAAAACAGGGACCTGGACACATTTATTTTCCAAGATCTCCTCCATCACTGCCTCTTTAGTAGAATCCCACTGCTCGTTAGATTTTATTTTTTTGCCTAAGCGTAGAGCGGTAAGGGCATCATCGGCATCTTTGATGATATTGGCCGAATCTGGGTCACCGCATCTTACTGCCTTAATGTACTGAAAGGCATGTTCAGCCGACTTGTGTTTCATTCCAAAGATATCCAAATCGCAAGGGTAAAAATTGGATAGAACATCCTCTGCACCGCAGAAAGGGGTCAAATTCTTTTGTGGCTGGTAATGAGGGCATGCTTCATTCCAGGGGGAATGACCAGGTTGTTTGCATACCTTACAACAGGTTTCGAAGGAACAGTTAGAGCGGGTGTGGTCGGTTTTCCAGCAGTTTGTACATAAAAGGTGAATGTCCTTTTTGGGTTGACCATAGTGAAAAATCTTACACTGTATACCACCGCAGTAGTTAATTCTCGGAAGATATTTTCCGTCTGGAAGAGGTTCAATATACATGAACCTTGTTCCATTTAGGATACTTGTCATCCGGTTTGTCTCTGGATGGCGGATCTTTTCGTACAGAATTTTACTTGTTAATTTGACGTTCAGTTTGTTAAGTAATTCCTGTACCGCGGAATCTGCCACAGAGAGGGGGAGACCACATATCCTAAGTTTAAGGGTTCTTTGAGATACGGATGTAGCACCAGAGGTGTACGGGTTAGTATCATAGAATTGGTATGCTACACTATTGATGTCAATACCCTGTGTTAGGAGCTTATGTCGGCATTCTGTACTTTTGAGATAAATTCTCCACAGATTGCGGTCGAGTTGCACGCAAAGTAGATCATCACCGATTACCTTTTTTATTGGATCAATAAGATCAAAGTCAGTGATCTGTTTTTCTAAGGAAACCCGAAGATCATTGTTCTTTAAGTATAACGGCTTTGATGTTCTGTCAACCGAATCGAAATCACTCTCTGCCATCGCCAGGTGAAGTGTACAGGTAAACAGGTGAGTTGATATCACAGAAGAAATCAATAAACATATGTACAAGAAATCAAACTTTTTACAATTTGGTTTTGCTGATAAATCCCAAAAGCTAACATTCACAAACTCCCACAAGACTTCCGAAATTGAAAATTCCACAATCAGAATCTTGAATCCGGAAGAAATAGTCAAAAAAACACGGAGCGACAAAAAGCACGTCCAGTGTCGTCCTTGTCACGTGACCTGTTCCAATTTTATATTTGTTTTCTTTTTCAAGAATGAAAATCGTGTAGATTGGAATAATTTGTACCACTTCTATTCAGATAATAATGCCATTGCATGATCTTTAACATTGAAAGGTAAAACTTTATCTGAGGTTGAAAGAAACAATATATTGTCCTGTCAGCGGTGCAAAGAAAATGGATGCAATTATTTTGATTGTGAATATCAAGTGGATAAAATATTTTGTTCAAAGGTATTACCATTTACTGTTTATTAAAAATAAATATCTTAGTTTAGGTTGCACAGGTCTTCGTAGTATCAAGATGAGAAAAAAATCTTAAGGCTTGTGTATTTCAATAAATTTAATTGAAATTGAATAAAACTATTCTTCTTTAATTCTATAATGTCGTTACACATTTTAAAGAACCGACTTAAATTTTTCTTCATTTTTTATTTGCCTAGAATTTGCATTTAGAAAGTCTTAAAATTAACAACTTAAAGATAATTTGTAAGAAAATATGTTGAATATGATTTCCTTTTTATATATGTATAAACAAAGTTCTTAATCACTGAGTATGTAATGTTTAAGCGGTGAATGATAAATACCAAATGTATTTTTCTAAAAAGGAGAAACAATTATTTTCCATTATTTCATTTTAAACGGCCACGGGAATACTTATATAATATATGATAAATTGGATATATATAGTAAGCTCTAAATCATCTTCACTTGGTCAAATTATGTGAATGTTTTTTTTTTTATTATGTTATTTTTCACTTTTTTTAGTTTTGTATTTTTGTTTCCCTTATGTTCTTGTATTAATTACTGGGGGACGATATAATTCAAATATGAAAGCTTAAAGAATTATTTTCTATTTCTTTATTCCTCAGACAACATTAAACAAAACGTTTACTGAAGTTAACACATATGTCAGTGTAACCAACTCCCAAGAATCAAATGTCAGACTAACATCGATAACAACCTTTGCTGATGATCAGAAAAAGACCAAAATGAACGCAAAGGTAATACCATTTGAGGAATGTAAAATGGCTAGCAACTGTAACATATAAAAAACAAATAATGTCATTGATAAAGAAATTTATTTTTTTTCAAAATTCTGTTGATATTTTAATTTCCATCGTTCCTAAATACCACCTTATTTTTTCAATTGTACTTACATCCAGACAACAGTAGCTTTGCATTCCAAATTTCACACATCACCTGAGATAAGAACAGATGGTATGTCTCATAAATCATTATATTCAAGATTGTTTCAAACATCGATCGCAAAACATAAATTCTCGACAACATTTATGAATCAACAAAAAAGAACGAAACTGAACGAGGATATCACTACGAGTATGAAAAGATGTAAGACGCATACAGTATTCACGGTAGACTCTACAAGTGACGAAAAAGTGAGTAGAAATTGGATTTCATTGCATTTCAATAACAAATGCTTCTGTATTTTTTGTTTCATTTGTACATATGATTCAAATATTTTGTTGATAAGACGAGTGAAGTTACAAATTGTCACAAAAAATAATTGTTAATATATATCATGTAGTTGCAAAGTAATTTGTTTGAAGGGACTTAATGAACCAGAAAAGAAATGCTTTTAGGTTCATCTGGTTTTTTTTTACCGTCATTATGGTTCGTACAAAGGTAGCCTGAACGTGTACACTGTGTATAAGGCTAAAATTAAAACCAGCCTTTCTCAAATAAGAACAAAAATAACCATCATAGATACTGCTATACACAGTGACATTTTCGCTTTTTATTTTTATTTTCGCCCAATTTGTCCTACACACCGGTGTAGAAATTCAAATAACACGGTATAATTTCATAAACTTTGTCATACTGCTCTATTATAAAATAACAAATTATATTAAAATGTATTATTTCTACACCAAAACGCGTGGTTAAATATCGATATGTCCCTCAAAAAAGTCTTGTAAGTGTAAGTATTCCTTTTAATATAAATTTCATCTTAAAACAAAATGTTTCAAAATTAAAAAAATAAAACGACAAAAATAAAATTTAAAAAAAAATGAATTAAAGATCTTAACTATGATACGTTTATTTTAGTTGCCGTTAAACATGAAAGTGAAAGTATGACAACCTTTATCCAAATCGGTGCCACTGTACTGAGCCTAGTGATTTCACCTTGTTTAATTTTCATTGTGGTCAGAGTAATCAGGTATAATGAAAAACAAATAATGAATGAATCCAATACTAGGAGAACAATAAAATTTCAGATAATTTTACATGCTCCTGTAAGGAGCACGAGACAAGCTAATAGAAAAATTATTATTAGAATAAAAGAGTTGTCCTTTTACATGGTTAAATGATGTATATAATATATACATGCATTTTTGTATATGAAAATATGAAAATGTCATTTTTCTGAATGGTACATTTTAAGATAATATATGCAGGAGGAAGCAAAATAAACAGGAGAAAAGAAGTTTAGCAACACATAAAAATTTAACCCAACAAAATGTTGAAGAAAGCATCTCGGGTTCTCAGGACGCAGAAAAGAAGAGCAGAACAGGTGAACATTCCTTCGAAGTTGGCACGTATGAATTGGCAGGTATCACCTATCTCGAAGAAGAACGGCAACACACTGGTGGAGAAGAGAGTCACTATGATCATCTTAGAGATACAGTGCCTATAAAACCTATGGAGGAGGACATCTATAATCATCTGCAAACTGAAAGTGAATCCAATTATTCCACATTCACAGGACATGTGGAACACCATGGAACTGTTGATGACACTTACAGCCATGTAGATTTTTCATAATTATAGACAAAATTTGCCTTCAGTCCCATTTCCATAAATTTCACTGATGAGACTGTTGAATCTTCTAAATCGCAGGAAATATTGGAAAAGAATGATAAAATGAAACATCCTCTCATAATGTCTTCCATATATGTATTCATGGATAGGAATCTAGCCAGCATATATTGTGTACAAAGGTGTATAACACGTTTTATGAATTTCAACATGGTTTGATTGTTGCTTTGTTTATCTCGACAATTTTTCATTTGTACTGAGACATCATCACTTGCAAGCGGAGAGCTTAAACTTTTGTCGGAACTCAGGGCCATTGAGCATGCAGGGATCTCTTTCTTGCCAGCACCTTCTGAGACAGAGAACGTCGGTTTATACGGTCTCATACGAATGAAAGTAAGGTTCAGCTCTTTACTCTTCGTCTCCAGAGCAGACCGAGCTGAGCCCCTAACCACTGCGCCTCAGAGATATCACTGCTAAACGATTTCTTTAATTCATTTCATTTTTTACAAATAAAAACCACCCATGCTACCTCAATGATGGATAAAACAAAAGCTATTCATCTGTAATTACTGAAGAAAAGGTACAGAGACGAACAAAAATATCAATATTTTTTTGTTAAATCTTTTTTTTTTTTTTTGGTTGCTTTATAGATTCCTATTTCATAAGTGAAGTACTATATTTTTTATGCAATGCAATAAAATAATAACAGTATCAAAACATGTTTTATTTCATTTATTTTATTGGAATACACAGCCTAATAAAACATGTGTCAATAAAGGGCTACAAAAATTAAGAAAGAAATACGGATCATTTTTATCAAGAACTATTATGAAGCAGTTAACATGCCTTTGAATTATAATGTTATTGGTTCAAACATGGTAAAAAAATTGTTATGGCTCTCAATAAATTTATCTTCCAATTATTTTCTATCTGATGGACAATAGTAAAGACGATATCATTTGTTATATTTATCATATTTGTTTAGGGAAATTGTGAAAGTAACTTAACTTGTTAACATTTCCTTTAATTATTTTCATCTCATGCATATGATAAAGAAGTAAATTTATATCTTCATTCAATGTAAGCTGGCTTATTTCACATTGATTACTGTGTACTGGGAAATTTTCGCCCCCGTTTAAATTTTGTCCAATTGCCCCTACTCTCATTTGCGAGAATTTAAAGAATGAAACTTAGAGTGGGTGAATTTAAAAAAGGGTAATATTCTTTGCATGTGTGAAAGGGGCAAAGATAACCCTGTGTACAGTATTACCACTTTGGTTGATGAGTATCTAAAGGTTCTTACATGTAAGCTAATATAATTTTATACTACAAGATTTTTACAGCTTGACTCAAGACGATAATTCTGGGAGAATTTTATAATCATTTTTCATAATCCTTTTTATGCAGCTTGCTTCCTTGAAGTCTACAGACACTGTATAATACATTGATATATGACTGATATATCTCAATACTGAAGCTTGAGTGCTGATACATGACATATATTTTAAAATATAGGAAAGCAGTTTAGAACTTATGTCAATGACTTGCTTCACATTCTTGTACCTTGATATATGTTTGATATGGTTAAGGGTTAAATTCGCAGTGATTGCCCTTATCATATACTGTAGACGTACTTTTTTTTTCCACTGGGTCATAATTCCGCGGAATCTCAATTTCCGTTTTATCCGCGGGTTGAAGATTACGCGGATTTCTCAGACTGTCACTATATGCCTACATTTATATTAAGTATTTAGCTTGGACAAATTTACGCGGAAAATTTGTGACTGTGCACATAAAGTAAATAAATACCACTTGGAAAAAAGTACTTCTACACTACATGAATCAAAAAATGTAATAAATGCTTCTTCAATATACAGTCAATTTAATCCAAATCTTAGATGAAGTCTGAACCTCAAACTAACATTTTAAGAACTCTTATAAAGAAAGTTTTCCTGTTTTAGAAATGTATTTCAACAACAACTATCTCCCTGAAGACATGTACCCAGGGTACTGAGTTACACAGACCTGGTATAAGATAAGGTACAAAATGTGAACTGGCAAACATTTGCAACATTGTAACAGGAAAGATTTGAAATATGCAGTTTCAGTCAGAATTAGAGTCGAATCATCCGACGACGGACAATGAAATAAGCGGGTACAGTTAGTCTCGGGTGTCTGAGAAAACAGGCTATTGAAATTCTAGTTTAAAATTCTTTTTCAATCAACCTCATTTTTTTCAGATGTACAACATTGGTGATTGATACAGAAGATAAAAAAATTCCATTTCGGAATTGTTTTAAATTGTATAAATCAGTTTTCTGTCTGTGTATTTTTATAATTATGGCCATCTGATTCATGTAATTGGAGTGGTATTTTTTTAGAATAAATAGAAAAGTTTTTGAGTTTCGAAAATCCTCTAACATTTCCCGTTTCTGTTTGTCAAAAATGTTTTCATTGGAGAAGGAAAAAGATACCCTTTGGCTAATTACTGTATAACTGTTTAATTACTGTATAAATATACACATCCAATATATAATTCATCTCAAGAATCATAAACAGAGAAAATTTTACCTTCCCCCTTTAGAATTAAATGCTGTCCACTCAAGGAATAAATAAAGTATGTCTTCTATATTTATAATGTTTTTTATCTATAGAAAAAAATATTGCATTGAAAAACTCTTATCTATATCAATTTCAAAGTATTTGTGAATAAATTGATATTTGCCGTATGAAAATAACTTTACTTTCAGTCTATTTTTTTTCATGTCAAATTGCATTTACCCATCTCATTATCTTTCATAAAAATCTTGATGGAAATGACGTTAGCTTCAATGTGTTTCTTGTCTTGCCCGTCAATGGCTTTAGGTCTTTGTATGTAAACACGCATTTAATTACATGTATTAAACAATTTATGAGATAATAACTGATATACCGAAATTGTCTAACATTGGTATGTTCAATGCGGAGTAGAAAACTAAAAATGGTTAAAAGCTTATGTTTGAAAAAAAAAGAGAAACATTTCAGCGAAAATGAGAGTCTCGGGTAACGGTTTTTTTTTTTTTTTTTTTTTTTGTTGAAGATACAACACGAAACCGCCTTACATGTATTATTATTATTTTATGTTTTAAAGAATGTCCAGAAATTTTCTACATCCTTTTTATTATTTCTATTGTAAATTGAAGTTTCTCTACAAAAAAAAATATTATTTGAAGTTAATTGTCATTTTACTCTCTAAAATTCACGCAAATAATAAAATTTAAATGCTGAATATTGATTTTTTCAAATATCTGCTTAAAGATAAAATTTATTCATTTCCATACTTTCCTTTAGCGTATAATATTTTTAGTATCTATGCTTTATATCTACTTCAAAAGGGCTATTCTGAGTAAAATGATTCTGATCCCGATCTTAATTTCAATTTCCCACAATTTTACAAATTTCAGCGAACATCTTTGTACATACTATTTAAAGATGAGTAATTTGTAAATACATATTCACATTTAACATACATGTGCAATCTTATCATTAGCTTCAACCCTTCTCTCCGTAAAATATGCATTTGCCGAAATGACGTCATTATTTTCAAGCTGACAAAAACGTATTGAACCAGCAATGTGTTTTAGAAATGTAATTATAACAATGAAATGTTAAGGCATTTCCTTATTTAAACTATCAGAAAATGAAGTTAATCTAAAATTTTTATTTATCAAATTGAATTTGTGTATTTTTATGTAATTATGTAATATTAAATATATTTAATTTTTTATATAAATTACTATAAATATTAAGATTTAATGAGTGAATGAATGCAAGTGTCATTAACCAAAAAAAAAAAAAAAACAAGACTCATCTAAATATGATATCAAAATATTAGATGGAAGCCTCTATTATTTTTTTTAATCCCAAATTACAGCAATTATGAACGATACAATCATAGATTACACTGTAAGAAATGTGAATACAAAATGGAAGCAGAAAGAACAAACACGGACCTCCAAAACATTAGAGGGGGATCAGGTGCCACAGAGGAGTGAGTATCCCCTGCTGACAGGTCACACCCATCGTGTGCTCCGTGTCAAGATCGGTAAATAACGGAAAAATTCGTCGTCCATTCAGCAAATAAATAACGGACTAACAATTAGAATAAGAATAAGAATAACAACTAATTGAATAGGAATAATATTTTATCGAACAGGAATGAAATGATTTCGAAAAAAAAGCAAAATTTTCGAATACGAATAAAAAGAGTATAATAATGCAATTTTTTACCCGCTATACTATAAACATAGCAGAATATTTATTTACTTACAAATACGGAAAATTCATTTTGGAAAAGATGAAGAAGAAATAACTTCTTTTCTAATACAGTATACATGTAGTTAATAATTTCCTTTCTTATACAGTATACATGTACTTTCATTTGGCCTTCATCTTCCATAGTCAGTAAAACTTCTAAGCATGAAACAGTCGTGGCACATTCAATGGTGACTTTAATTTAAAGTTCACTGGGATATATCGAGTGGACATATGAACTAAAGTAACTATTGTTACTTGATTATACGTCATCGGTGTATCTAAATGTTGAGCTGAACCTCACAGCAAGTGTTTTCTTCTTGTCATGTAAAGTTTTTCAAAATATATTCTGATTCTGCTTGATGGAAATATTAAAACAAGTCGGTCAATGAAGAAGCACAATTAGTGCCCATCGAAATTCCAGGTCTCCAAAGACTTCAACGGTGTCAATAAGGAACTCCAGCTTCCTTTTAATATCCACTTCAGGATTAGGTAGAATCAGGGTGATTTTTAACAAAGTGATCTTCGTTGATGACCTATCACAATATACGAAAATTTCTGAGTTCCATTTTTATTGAGAAAGCAGTTTTCTATGATGTAAAAATATATAGCTTTGAATTTGTCGTGAAGAATGCTTGTTTAGAGTGTACAAAACTTTTACGTTTACATGTTACTGACTTTTAAAGAAAATGGTGATTTCAAATTTACTAAAGTGTGTGGGGGGGGGGGGCTTAGCATCCCTAGCCCCACCCCCCCCCCCCTTCCCGATATCTATGGATTAAATCACATTTGTGAAGACCAAGTAATAAATATGTGTTTTATGCTGTTGAATTTAGAACCGGTTTCATGATCAAAATTGCACGATCCGGCTCAATTTTCAACGGAGAGGGTCTTAATTCAATACCTTTGGTCTCAGTATTCAGCTTTGAAAATTGACCCCCCGGGTCAATTTTCAACCCGGGTCAAATATCAACGTTACACCGGTAGTACATTTTTTCATGTATACTTTTATTGAATTCATGCGAAAAAAAATTGTTCGAAATACAATTTATTAACATTACTTGTCGAACAGACCCGGTATTTATACGTTGAATTACGAACTATCTTAACCTTGTCATTTCCGGATGAGATTATGGCCGTATTCGATCAGTTGACTGCATATAACATGGATTGATTGATTGATTGTATATTGTTTAACGTCCCTCTCGAGAACTTTTCACTCATATGGAGACGTCACCGTATGCCGGTGAAGGGCTTCAAATTTTGACCTGAACTCGGCACTCAGGGCCCTTGAGCAGTGAGGGATCTTTATCGTGCCAACGCCTGTCTCTGATACGGGGCCTCGGTTTTTAAGGTCTCATCCGAAGAACCCGCAATTTTCACTTCAAAGTGCCGATCGCATGGCGAAAGAACAGTTGCTACCCATTTTTTATCGACTTAGGTCAGTCGCGGCCGAGATGCAAACTCACGACCTCGCGATCATGGAGCGAGCGCTCTACCCACTGAGCCACCGTGAACGGTATATAACATGGACAAGTAACAACTTTTCAAAAAGCTTGCCTGAGTAATGTCATCATATATCCATAGAACCTATAAACTTGATAAGTTATAAATAAACGTTTACATTGGGGGAGGGGGGTTAAATTATGAAGATGTTGCACAAAACATCATGCATTCATTTTAACTTGATGCTATTCAACAGAGGAATAGACAAAGAACAGAATATTATATAAAACATATTGTTTGTATCTCAAATAAGACATGGAATGTACATATGTCCTGCTGTGGAGTCGAACCCGCGACGTAAGGATGAACACCTCACTCCCCAAGTTAAAAATGATTTTATAGGATAAAGTAAATAAAAGAAATAAACTAATGCAATTGGTGTATGCGGGAAAGTCGTAATGAGGAAGACAGCTGAAAATATGATAACTACTGACAAGAAATTTGGAATCATGACAGAATTATGACTGACATGCAGAATATAATTAATAGATTCTTGGGTATGCCAGAGCATCAACGATTGTTAGAAACGTGGGATAAATAAAGCCCGTTATGCATAAATGACCCAACAAACTTGATGATGATATATAAATGGCGATAGGAAGTTTTTCCCAGGATAAGGGGTCCACATCAAAAGTGTTTGTATGAGCAAAAAAAAGTAATAAACTTCTGCAATCCTGATATGTGACGGGGCACTTTCCTAAGTCTAAATTCTGTTTTTTTTTTTTTTTTTTTTTTTTTTGTCTGTAGGAGGAAAGACCTTGGAGGGAGGGATCAGATGTATATTTGGCTAGTTCATCCTCTTTAGAAGTTTTTGATCGTTTCGTTTCTATTACTTTAAATGATGTAACTTCTAACTCACTTAACAATATCGCCGTTATGTTTTTCCCCATCGTCTCAAGTCACGGTCAGGAGTCCGCATATAGCTCTCTCCTACCCGTGGCTGCTTGATCACAAAAAGTGTCGTAATCTTGAATATTTACGCCTCCCTATTGTGACGTCATATTCAGTCAGTGGCAAGTTTTATTTCCATCGCAATTGAAATCAACAATTGACGTCAACAGTATAAAAGAAATATTTCCTATACTGCGATTGGATACTAAAAGGTCGCAACAAAGTTTATCATCCGAC
Source organism: Saccostrea cuccullata (assembly GCF_032062105.1). Taxonomy (NCBI): domain Eukaryota; kingdom Metazoa; phylum Mollusca; class Bivalvia; order Ostreida; family Ostreidae; genus Saccostrea; species Saccostrea cuccullata. The sequence goes on along the minus strand of NW_026923229.1, from coordinate 92,241 downwards.
TATGCTTTACTCACATTGGTTAATATTTAATGAGCGAAGAAGAATTCTCTCCTCGTTCGGCCAGAATGGGAGTTTTCATTTCCATTCAATAGAAAAGACCAGGTTAAGGGCGCAAAAACTTACACGTGTCATTTTGGCGCGAAATGATTGTGTCAACCCTTATTTAGATGACAAATGGACTAATCCAGTAGTACAGAAATGCAGAAGAAAGGTAAAACGGACATGTCCGTACAGGAACTTGCATGAAATAAATAGACTAAATAGCTGCATGCACAAAACTAAAGGAAATAAATACATCAATATATTGTATCAGTTATATGGTTATTTTTCTGCTAACTGTTGTTGTTGATCATAATCAGCATGCAAAAAATTTTGCTGGCTAACTGTGACCTCTTAGCTTAGCAGGAAATATTGATCCTTAGTAGTGCCTGACGCCATGACGTCAGACAATAAGGCGAGCTAAAAGATTCTTTCATATTTTTATTGCAACAGGAAGCTTAAAACGTTTTTTTTTCTAATTATGCAACATATACATCAGGAAGATTAAATCACAATACAGATAAAGTATCTTTGCTACTTTATCTTCCGGGATAAAGAATTTCATGAAGATCATGCATTTTACATGTTTTTTTTTGTTTTTTTTATCAAAAGGGTAAGAAGAAAATTTAAATGTTTTAATTTAATGAATGTTTTATGTAATCTTTGGTTGTGGCATATTGATCTGAATAATATTTTTGATTTGAATAATAGTTTTTGATAAGATGTGTACATATGTAAGTAAGTAGAATTTAAAATGAAGTAAATTGTCAGAGGTAAAAGAAAGTGATTACATTTAAAACGTGTTTATCTATTCTTCACTTACAAGATTTTATTTTGTCGATATGTTTTCATAAAAATGTATATTTACATTACATAATTGTGTTAATCCTTTGTTTAGAGCGTTTTTGCACATGTATACTCTCCGTAAAACGCTGTCCAAATTTTGTTCATTTTAGGGAAGAATTAGTGTTGTAGATGAAGAAAAAGGGCAAAAAGGTTCTTCTTGTGATATTTTCTTTCATAATATTTAATGGTAGGTAAACCCTTTCAAACGACCGACACAGTTGCGTTGTTAACATTTTAAATTCTGTTTTTATAAAAAAGCAAAAATCAGTTCAATGAATTGTTGCGGAAATATTCTAGTATTCAACGGCAATGACATACTCTTTTATATCACGTCAAAACACTTATTTTTTAAACAGGGCCCATCTGTCCGTCCGTCCGTCTGTCTACCACGCTTTGGAGTACCCATCTCTTATCCGCAACTCCTCTTATATCACTAAATGAAATTTGATGAAACTTTCACAGAATCTTTATTACATTTTGCCATTGTGCAACTTCTATTTTACTTTTTGATCCGACACACATTTTGGGTTTCCCACAGCAAAACATGGACATTGCCATTATATTTATACCCCCGCTTGAAAAGTGGGAGGGTATACTGCAATCGGTATGTCTGTCCGTCCGTCCGTCCGTCCGTACATCCGTCCGTCCGTCCGTCTGTCTGTTACGCTTTAGGGTACCCATCTCTTATCCACAACTCCTCTTAAACCACTTAGTGAAATCTAATGAAACTTTCACAGAATCTGTATTACATATTTCCATTCTGCACCTCCTATTTTACGTTTTGATCCCACACATATTTTGGATTTCCCGGTCACAGCAAAACATGTACTTTTGCCATTATAACCATATCGGAGGCCGGGGATGTTATTTATTGAGCTCATTGCTCACAGTACCTTTAGTCATATTGGAGGCGGGGTATGATTTAGTGAGCTCATTGCTCACAGTACCTCTAGTTTAGATTCTATGGACGGTAAAACTACCTTTTTAGCAAATATTACTCATCGTTGGCTCTCTATTTGGTTGATTTGATTTGCAGGCGTGGTCAGTCAGAAGGGAATGTTTACTTTTCATTTTCCCGACTCTTAAAATTCCTTGTTTTTGCCCTGATCACAGAATTGTGTTGTTTGTAGCTTTTGTTAATTTTCAAATTCAGATGAGGAGAGACATTACAATATGACATCTGCTTTATACCTGTAATATCAACATATATCACATGTACTCAATTTTTATACATATGAAAAAAGATTCAAAGTAAAAGTAAATGATTACTCCTTTAAAGCACCATATCCCAACTCTGGAATTTTCATGGGCGGGGTTTTATGCTCCGTTCTTATGTCTGTATAAACTGAAGTTGCTTATGAGATTTATCACTATTTGTCATCCCTTTATGAATAAAACCTTTCTTAAAATCTTCATTTTTCTTCATCAAATTCAAGGGTTTGTTAAGGCAGCACACGGATCAGAATTCGGCAAATTAACACTTTTTTTATGATATGTAACACTTATCAATCGGAAAAGTAATGAATAAACTTTTGCTTTCATTATGCATTCTATAGACTTCAATGAGACTAATCTACAAGAAGCACTACTCCACGACGTCACTACATGACGTCTATAATTAGAAAATAGGCCTTTATGAAAAAGCGAAAAAAATCAACACTTCCCCGGGATAATTAATTTCAATTTGTAAAAAATAGTTACATGTACGTAAAAAAAAATACTATGAAAATTGCTACTAGAGTCCTACTGTCCTATCACATAAATAATATTTCAATACTTTCGGACGAAACCTTCCCAAAATTTTTACATTTTTTTCATAAGATCGAAAAACAATGCATCAATTCCCTTTAACCATACGATTCTATAAGCACTTTCCAAAAACAATATTATTTAGAGTAAGAACTTTAGATGCAGGAAAAAATTAAGTTTCAAAGTATGCGGCATAGTGTTGAACTTTTGCAACTTTTTTTCCTACGAACGACAGAGGAAAGGCTGATCGGCAAGTAAACACTATGTCTGCATTCACTGTATGAGAAAATTGTAGAATTATATTAACATACCTTATTCATAAGCTTTATTTTCACATTAATCACACATGATATTCATTCTTGATGCATTTAAAATCCGATTTCTTGGGTTTGTTTGCATGAATTCTCGTTACGTTTCACTTTAACTCTGTGACCACTGATCAACAGTTATGACGTCACTGGTTTGGTATTTAATCCTGTGATAAATACATAGAACCGGAATTGAAAAAAAAAATCCGTTTATATTATGCCTCTTCATAAGTTGATTCATTTTTATGATCTCAAATGAAATTTAAATATCGATTTTAAGAAATTGTTATCTCTAAAGTTCACACCATACATATATACTTTACAATGACGTCATATCATATAGGCAAGAAGAATACTTGATTGTAACCTTAACATACCTGCGTTAACAATGCTACATGTAAGACTCTTCAAATCAGCAAAACAAAATTTCTTATCTGAAAAATAAATGCTCACAATAATAAAACAACATGGAATATAAAGATACAATGAGGTACTATGCTCAAAAGTTCATTAAAGTCGTACATATTGAAAACAGAGCATGTATCAGAGGTTGGATCATGATCAGCAGCCACTTATAGGGGACCTTCAAATATCCGGACGCTTGAGTATCCGGAAGATTTTTCAACAGATTAGATTTTTTAAACGTTATTTTGTCTTGTTAAATGGTGATTCACATAACTGGACGCTTCACATATCCGGACAAATTGACTAGGAACAAAGCGTCCGGATTAATGAGGCTCTATTGTAGTATTAAGCATCTCCTGTCGAGCAAACACTTCCGTCGTGTGCTTTTTCTCATGGATTAGCAAGCGCATAAAATGAAGGAGATGTTTCAGTGAAGAAACAAGCGGGGGGTATAATAATGATGTATTTTTTTTAAATAATAATTTGTAATCTGTAAGTGGATGATGATAGATTGTAATTGCTGACAAGGTAACTGTATCAACCATAGAACTTGCAAAATAATGATTTTTAGGAATTTGTTTCATTGATTTCTTTCTCATGAAATTGCTTGCTTTGTTTTAGAACGTTTGTTTGAACGTAGAACATGCTTTTTCCAATCAACTGAAGTATCGACATAAACCAAATATATCCCGCTTCAGACATATCCGTAGAATATTAATTGGATAAAAGCTAATCACATGACGCCCTGAAATTTTCCGTATTACGTCACCGTCGAGGAGTAATATGAAAATAGGGTATGCGATTCCGTTCGAAGCGTTTTTGTGGTAAATAAAATGCTAAATAAGAAACGGTTTGCATAGGTAGTTAAGTTATAAATTTCTTGTTACGATAATTTTTGTTGGTTGTTATTGGATTAAAACTTTATATTTTCATAATATGCACATAGATTTTTTTAACATTTCAAGTTAATGTCATAGTAGGTCTTTAGGTGGATAAATTCGGCTTCGCCTCGCCGAATACGGATTTCCATTTCACATCCTGTATGTCTCCGTATTAGATCCCTAACTGATTGTGTAACTAATAATGCTCGTTCGAAGGGTACATTGCTACACGAGAAAAGGAACCCTACCTAAATGTACACAAAACCCACTTTTTAATCATACCTTTTTAAAGAAATGTTAACCTATGCTTCATGTACTTCAAGGAAGCGTTTTCAACATATTTGCATCCCAAACCCCAATAAAATCAAATGAAGAGATTTATTAGCCTTAATAAAAACTCTGCTTTTTGTTTTAAACGAAAAGCTCAGCATCTTCATTTAAATATAATTATGTGACCAAAAAAAGTGTTATGTTTTCAATGAAGATTTGAAATGTTCAATTTCAGTGAAGGACTCTAGAACAAATGTAAGCACTGTATTACTTCATAAACGTTCCTATATTTAGTTAATACCACCATCTCCGATCAAAAAACATGGAACTGGTTTGAAGCTCAACAATATTGCAGCAATACAAATGATACACTAAAAGCAGTTGGTGTTACTCCAAACTCACTCGAGCACTGGACTGGATTTTATCGGCGATATTCACCCTGGATAAAACTTTTAGGTATTTATTCAATTTGAAGCTCCCTCAAATTACACAGCTTATTGAAATGATAATTAGGCGGTTTTCTTTTGTTTCTAGGGTGCTTCGACTCAGAGGTTGTCAATAAGCAAAGAACCTTCCATTTTTATTTCAACTTTTCATCAGCAGGTTTATGTCAAGAGATATGTGCATCAGTGAATTCTACTCTTTTTGGAATACAGGTACCTTAAATATATTTAACGCCCCGGATATGGATTTTGTATCTATCCATATATATGCATTAAATTTACTAAAAGAGCATGTAACCTTACATAAGAAATTCTCATATAAAAAGTTTAAGAACAAGTATTATTTTTTATATTTCAAAAATATTTTGTATTTCAATAATTTTTTTATAAATACAAAAGGTGCATTGTTAAAACTTTACTTTAATAAACTCTGATGTTCCGAAATATTAAAGCTAGAAAAATGTGTCTGCTTTGAAAATCCCATTTTTGCGGAGACTATCTCGCCTGATCAATGCAATATTACTTGTAATGATGTTGGAGATGAAGTTCGGATTAAATTCTCAGAATGTGGAGGACCAAATGCATATACATTATATAAATCAGGTATTTCAAATCCATTTCCATAATCTAAATTAAACAATTTTCGCCTAATAACTGATCTTTAAACATGTCTCCATTTCTCTATTTTAATTCATTATTATTATTATTTGGAAGTGCATGAAATTTATTTTAAAAAAAACACAATCTTTTTTTTCAATTTGTATTCGAGATAGAAAAATGCCCATTTCTCATAAGAGATTTTTTTTATTAAAAAAGGCATCTTTCATTTAGTCAATATTAACTTTATCTTTATAAACTTGATACTGCTTATAAATATAAAACTTCTACAAGCCAATAAGCATAAGTTGACTAATTTAAAGCAATTAAAGACAGACGAGACGTTCCCCAATAATATTTTTTCCAAGATTTTTTCATTGAAGAATTACTGCTTTAAAATGTTTACTCACAAAAAATTGAGGTACCTTACCAGGCATTTGTTAGATATACCAGAGAATAGAGAATGGCATTTCGTATTTAATCCTTTTAAAGAGAAAAAAAACTAAGTTTGCCAAAATTACATTTTTGTGTTTCAATTTTTAAAAAAACAATTAAAAACCATTTTAGAAATCATCAAGTTATTTAAATTCTGTTTATTTCCTACATTATGAAGATATACAAAAGAGATATTAGGGAAACGTATCGTCTGACCTAAAACAATATCAAATATCTTTAAGTACTTGTATTTTTAATATCGTCTAATTTGGTCTGTTTTTAAAATCATTGTTATGACCTTTCAAAAAACGTTCAGATAAAATAACGATAATCTTTTTTACTTGCTTAGTATTCTTTCCATTTTTTGTTAACAGAGGACGATGGAGATAATAATGGTGCAGCTTGTCTTGCAATAAACTGTGGTACAATAAAGAAGTTTTCATTGTCTTCAGATTGTTCAGAGTCATACCATGGGGCCTGTGCCTATAAAGGTTATGATCAATTATATATTTTATTAACAAGTATAGAATGTTAAGATTATTCATAGAAGTTTAAAATATGCATGAATCATCTTATATATCCTTGTACTAGTATTCAAAATTCATAAAGCAGAGACTAACAAAAATAAGACCTGGGATTTGGATGGCCGCCATATAATTAAATAAAAGACAAGATAGGGTAAGACTCCTTTTTGGCCCCTTGATTTTGGGTGTCTTTCATTAGTTTTAAGGTTTGAAATACGCAGAGGTCACAGAGAGTTGAGAAAATAGGTTATTTTAAGCACTTTCTCATTTTTGTGCAAATTTTCATCGATTTTACAGCACAATTGGTTTCGGAAAACATATATAGCGTAAAACTTTCGATTTTTTTATTTTGTTGTATATTGTTGTATACATATGAGTGTACTCGTAGGCAAAGGTTTAATAATCTTAGATTTAATACAACACAATTTTCTAGGGTAGGTATAGTATTTTATGGATAAAATAGTTGAATTCATGAAATTGTTTTAAGATATTTTATTGAAAAAAATATGTTAAAGACCGTTAGGATTACGTTTATGTACGATTATGATTTAAAACAATAAGTTTTACGTTATATTTACGCAATCTATTATTGTTGAAGGAAAGGGGAAAATTTTATTCTTCGGGTTACAGCAAGAGTTATATTAGGCACGAAACAAAGATGCCGGATTTTGGTCATGCCAGATTAGGGTTAGGGTTATTATTATTTTTTTAAATAATGAATGTTAAACAATTGAATTTGTTAAGCTGAAAGCGTTCTTCCGTGAAACACCGTTTTAAAAAATGATAAATACATCTTGTAGTTATTGAGGTTGTGTGCTTATGTTAAACAGGTATTATTTTACCATAAAAATAGTCTTTTAATCATTAATTTTTTAATATTAAAAAAAGTCCAAAATGAATGATATGATCACTTCTGTGTAAATTCAAGAATGATTAGACGTCACACACGGCAATAAATGAAAAAAAAATATCTTGATTTGTATTTTCTATATTTGGTACCTATTTCAGAGTATGTAGGATGCTTTAAAGACCAGCCTAATCGAACATTGTCAATGAAATCAATCGGATCCTTTTACATGACTTTAGAATATTGTAGAAACTTCTGTAATGATACTCTATGGAGTTGAGGTTAGTTGCTTTTACTTACACTAATACACGTATCAGTAAAACAATTTCTTAAACATGTTATGCATACTTGTAATTATTTATTTTTTTAGTATTCTGGAGAATGTTACTGCGGAAATTTTTTTACAACGGTTACCAGAAAGCCTGAAGGACAATGTAAAATGAAATGTCATGGAAATAATGCTCAAGTTTGTGGCGGGAGCTGGAAAATGAACATTTACATAAACTTAAATTTCAAAACAAGTAATTATGAAGAAATTAAAACATCTGCTTTATATTTATCCACTATACTACCTTAAATGAAATAGTAGAGAACGTGGGGCAATTTTTCATTTCGTAAATGATAAATGAACACTTTATATTTTTTTCGTCTATCATTAACGTTATAGATTAATACTACAATAATGTTTTTAGAGTCTGGTCCGATTTATAGAAAAAATACTTCTAACGGCAAATAATTATTATTTGGTCCAGCATAGTTTTATAACCTATTTTGAGTATGCTGAATCCGAAAAAAATATGCTGGCCTTCATGAAAATGGCGTTAAAGAGGTCAAAATGGCGATTCAAAATGGCGGACATCCAATTTTTCTAATTTTCTCTTAATATCGTTCAAAAAGGAGAAATAAATTGTGAATATCTCACTGAGTGTCATACAAGTATAAAAATAATAATGCTAAAATTATTAGTTTAACTCACAAAATTTAGCCTTTCTACACTTAATTAGAATTTTCTCTTATTTTTTGGTCTATCGTTATATATTCCGCTTTGTTCAGGATTTTACATTTTAAAATATCCATACATTGCAGATTTGTATTTTTTCCTCTGCATCTCACTATTCTATTACTGAATGATAGTGCAGCTGTAAGTTAAAAGTCAGAATGGTGATTCAAAATGGCGTATATTCATCTTTTTTTTTAAATATTTCTTAATGTCTTTTACATAGGAGAAAGGATTTGTGAATATTTTATTTAAAATGCCAACTGAACACTAATTTGATCACTTTAAATCGGAAAATTTAGTCGTTTAAATTTGAAATGTGTTAATTAGCTTAAAATGGCGATTCAAAATGACGTCTTATACAATCAAATTTCATAGAAACTGCTTAATTCTGGTTCGTTTTGCAGAAAAAAAAATTACAGTTTGTTTTTTTTATATATATAGTACATATACAAAGTAGTATATTGATTAGTCCATTAAACATGAACAAAAAATACTTGAAAAGATTCATTTTTTCTGGAAATATTTAAAACAAACCCGACTTAAGAGTTTCCAAATTTCCCCCTTCAAATTTGACCGTACGTGTTCCAAAGCCTTTGAGCCCCCGTCCACCTAAAATCACTCCCGAATCCTGTCATTATCAACTCGCAGTTCTACCTCAACATCCCACTGCACCCATCAAATATAACTGAAGAAATTCTTGTCCGATTTCATCGAACACTTTGTTCTAGCTTTTTAGCTCTTATGAGACCTTAGTATTTTCCCCTAACATCTTTTATTCCAGCTTTATTTGATATATGTTTCAGTCTGTCTTCGGAATTTTGGTATTTTCAACACTCAAGTAAAATGGTGCCCGTGTCAAGGATGACAACCCCCTTGGCATGTAAAAGATCGTTTCTCTGGAGTTCGAAAAAGAGTAAGCTCACTGGGGCCGCCAGAGAAACCAAAATTCTTCAAAATCCAATTATTTAAACTGATAGTCTGCCGAAACATGGCTTCAAAATTGCCGACTCGGCATAAAACAATATACAATCAATCAACCAACACTCAAGGAACAACATATTTATGTTTAAATGTTAAAAGTCTATTTTGTTATCCAAAAACATATGCAAAATGAACTAGAGGTACTGTGAGCAATTAGCTCACTAAATGATACCCCGGTCTCCCATATGAATACATGTATAATGACAGTGTCCATGTTTTGTTATGGGAAACCCAAAATATGTGTCGGATCAAAAAGTAAAATAGGAGGTGCACAATAGCAATATGTAATAAAGATTCTGTGAAAGTCTCATCAAATTTCATTCAGTGGTATGAGAGAAGTTGCGGATAAGAGATGGGTACCCCAAAGCGTAACAGACGGACGGACGGACATACCGATTACTCTATACCCTCCCGCTTTTCGATACCCCCGCGTGGGGTATAAAAAAATCTCTGATATTCAAGACACGTAGCTCTTTATTTTGTGACCTCGTATAAATGTGTTGTTTTTTTTAGGGTAGAAAGGTCATTGTATTAGCAAGAAAATTATCAAACTTGATCATCTGAAATCACATTGTGTGCATATTTTGGTGAGAAAAGTTGTAAAATTATGCAATTTAAGAGCGCCTGCAGATTCCTCGTGATTCCTATCACAAACAAGCTTTCGTACAAATAGCCGTAAGCCATTCCTGATTTCGATCTAGTAAACACTTCTCTTGACAACAAAATTTTCTTGAACGCTTCAAGAACTTGACAAGGCAACTTGATCCACACTTCTTTGTTAGGAGAGTGTAAGCTTGTATGAAGAATCGAGGGGGGGGGGGAGACACAAACATTTTCTTCTTTCAGATTCTGTGAATTTCAAATTTTTAAATCCATTATATACACTGTTCAATACAAAATTATCCGTTCACAGCATGAAATATTTGAGAATGCAGTTGAATTTTTGACTGAGAATAACAAAATGCAAATGTAGGGACACAGAATCAGAACTGGACAATCAAGAAAAATTATGGTTTTCGTATATTGAACTCATAATTCTTGACATATATGTTTACATTTGGATTTTATAATACATTCATATGATTTATATGATGTAACAATTACTAGCCCTCTAATTGGTCGTGGTCAATCATTTTAATAATCATACTAAATTATGTTACACTAGACCTTCCACATGAACTTAAACATTTATTTTTTTTTCTACACTGGGCTAAAAATAGATCAAGAATTTCCAACAACTGAATGTTCACTTGCCTTAATGCTCTGAGAATACTGCTCTTGGGGTAGCTTAATTTTCGTATTGTCCTCAAATCAGCGATTATTGTATGACATTAACTTTTTATATGAAGAAGCATGGTGAGACAAGTAAAAGGTAAAATGTCTTCGGAATTGTTGGTAAAAAAATTATCTTCACAATAGAAGTAAATAAACAAAAATCAGTGTTTCAGAAATCCTAAGTCATTAGCAAAAATATCCTCCAACTTTCATCGCATATTTGAACAGTATTTCATGAATAAAAACAACAAAAATAAAATGTAATTTATTTTCTGCAAAACGAACCTGAATTAAGCAGTTTGGGTATTTTACAAAATTCTAGTGTATAAGGCGTCATTTTGAATCGCCATTTTGAGCTAATTAACAGATTTCAAATTTAAACGACTGAATTTTCCGATTTAAAGTTATCAAATTAGTGTTCTATTGTCATTTTACATAGTTGTACTACGCTCAGTAAAATATTCACAAACCCTTTCTCCTATGTAAACGACATTAAGAATTAAATAATTTGAAGAAAAAGATGAATATCCGCCATTTTGAATCGCCATTTCGACTTTTAACTTACAGCTGCACTATCATTCAATTGTATGATAGTGAGGTGTAGAGGGAAAAATACAAATCTGCAGTGTATGAATATTTTTAAATTTAAGGTGGCTCATTACATCCACAGTTTATTTTAGATTTCAATACAGCACCAATTATAATGTAGATGTCAAATATCCAGATGAGGGTATTGATATCATAAATATTTTTTATAGAATTTTTTAGTTTTTGTCTAATTTTAGTGAAATGTTTTATTTCAAGTTTATTATTAATAAAATTTCTGAACTTTCAGTGTCAAATGATAGGCATCTTCTTAAGACAAGTACACACAGTGAAAATACTTCATAATATTTAATAATAATTTTATTAGAAAAAATAATTTTCTCCTAAAAAACAATCAATGTGATTATCTGTATAATCCATGCATAAAACATTAAGAAAATGAGTTCTGAAGAGACAAGGAATGTATTCCAATGAATTACATGTGTCAAATTAAATGAAAAATGTTTAAGCGAAATGAAAAATCCGATTTAAAAGATATTTGGAATAAAAAGTCCACTTTCAAGAGTTATCTTTCCTAATTACCCAAGACTCAAAACACGAAGGAACGTTTGACATTAGTTGATTACATCTAAAATTCAGAACAAAACTTTAACTTGACAGAGTATACATTTAAATCAATAAAGCAAATATATTAATTAACACCAACACAGTAAATAATGCAAGTAAATAAATTTTTAATTTCAACAAGGGTGTACATTTTAACTCTAATTTCCTCCATACAAACATGTCATTAATTGATAGAGCTCACTGCATGCATCGCTATGAAATTTACATTACTTGTTTGGCGAAGATTTGACTGTTGTTTTCTTTTATTTCTGCTCAATAGCAATTCTTCTTGGTTTATGCATTATTAATCCGTTACTTTGTTTTCACTTTTTATAACACCGCATGTTTCTTCTATTTTTAAAGCGTTTTAAAGGTCAGGGTCATATCATAGAGGTACCTGTACTATTCGTCCCCAGAGCAAACTGGTCGACACAATGGAGGTTTATTTTTTTGTGTAGTACGTCATCAAAAAGTGGTGTAATGAGCCTCCTTAAAATCATGAACAAAGAAGAATATAGAAACAATAGACAAAAAAATCAGAGAAAATTCGAATTAAGTGTAGAAACGACTAAATTTTCTGAGTTTAACTAATAATGTTAGTATCCTATTATACTTTTTATAGTTTTATTACACTCATTTAGATATTCACTCATTATTTTTCCATTTTGAACGACATTAAGAGAAAATAAGAAAAATTGGATGTCCGCCTTTTTGAATCGCAATTTTGACCTCTTTAACGCCATTTTCATGATTTCACTATATTTTTTCGCATTCAGTATACTCGAAATAGGTTAAAAAACTATGCTGGACCAAATAATAATCATTTGCCGTTAGAAGTTCTTTCTAGCCTTCTTTTTAAAGATCAGGACCAGATTGTTATTTTAGTAAAAAGGTCTCAGATAGTTGGAATGAAGTGACCACAAGATTATGTCAAGAAATTGCTAAAAATTGCATCTCAAGCAAAATTTATTTATCAAACAAGCTTCACGTGTAGATACCCTCGTTTCAAAACTATAATTATCAAATCCAGTCATAAAACCTTGTCACTAAATCTTTATCGTATCTTTGGGGGTAAAATTCCGATAAAATCCATATTATAACTATTGAGAAATGCACTATTTTAGGTTATGGAATTTTGTGCAATGTCTTAACATTATCATTACCAAGATTGGACGTCATTTAGTGGACATCATTAAAAAACAATAAAATTTCTTGAAGAGAACTTGTATCATTTTCTTTCAATTTCCGTCAAATTGTGTAAATAAAATTGGACAAAATGTGCAACGTTTATAGTGCATTTCTTGTATTTCAGTATTCATAACATTATGTTTTACATAATTATGAACTGGTATCACGTTTTCTGGGACACCCTGTATTTTAGTAATATGCAGCTTTTTTGAAGAAAAAAAAAACAGAGAAAAAAGGGATTGGACGTCATCGATGCAGACATGTAAATCTCGGTATCCTAAATCTTATCTAATCGGAAATGTTTCCTTGACAAATGCAACTTTGGCTTGTAAACAACTGCAAAGGACACAGGGAGGGGTATACTGGTTAAGCATTGCTAAAGAAGAGTATATGGGATATGATAGAGGTAAAATGCATATACTTTTTTTCTTCAGAATTTTAATATTGTTTTAAGAAATATCTATAAGACACACTTTTTGCTGTTTGTTTCAAGACTCAGTTGCAAATCAATTTATGGCAGGTGTTGCTATTGATATTGACGAAAGGGCAACATTTCATCAGTGCCAGTTATGTAACCAGACGGGCTGTTACTTTAGCGATTGCTTTCAAAAGCTGGAGTATTTAATTTGTGAAAAGGTATTGTAAATGATTAAAACTTGCTTCAAATCCATGCTTTCCTAATAAATAAATTTTACATATCCACCCAGACAAACAAAAGAACCTTTAATTTGTTCCTTTCTTTTTAATCATGTATTTATTTATTCATTTATTATGGAGAAATTATTCACATTCTTCAAGATGTTAATTTAACTAAAGTTGACAAAAACAACTGTATGTGTCAAATAAGTGTTACAAATTTAGATCTGAATTTTATTTAATTATGCGTTTTATTATATAATTAACTGGGTTTTTTTTTTATTGCAGACGTCTGGTATTGAAATAACTGAAAGGAGAGCACCGTGTAAGCTACACAATATATTTTCTCTTCTTTTTTATATCTATGCAATAAAAATGTTCGAATCGAAAAATGCTGATTAATATTTCTTTTTTGATTTTTTATATCAAGGCATTGAAATTTAAAGCGTATTGTAAGGTATGGTGAGATGCATGCCTCAGAAAACATTCATTTCTACAGTTTCAGATTCCAATATAAATCTCCATGTCATCATTCCTTCATCTATTGGTGTCCTTATTCTTTCCGGCTGCTTAGTAATGGGAATTATTTGTTTAAACGGTGTGCAGAATTTTTTTTTCTTTTTTGCTTAATGCAATTCATAACTTTATAGTACATATACACCTCATTTTCATGTAATATACAATTATTTTATTCGATGGATTGTTATTGATACTTTATAATATATTCATTCTGTATGATTTACAGCCTCAAGTTTAACCAAAAGAACGAGAGGACAGCACCCGATCTTCCAAATCTCAATGAAAATAACTACGTTATTGAAAATCATCCAACGGGAATGCATCGTTCTGATCTAAAACACGAAAAAGAAAAGACTAAAAAAGATTTTGATGGCACTTATCAGGAATCTGTGGAGGGAGTCTATGACCATCTTAGAGATGCTGGTACAAGGAAAATTAAAACAGAAGACGATTACGACCATGCGCCAGTTGTACAAGAGCAGGAATACGCATATGGCGGATATGGCGCCAATATTACGAATCAGTTTGAGTGTACTTATGATCATTCTGTGTCTATATCTGATCATGGACAAAATAGTAAGGAAGTGAATAAAATGGACGACTTTTACGCTCATATCCAACACATGACCTAGATTAAGCGCGCAGCGCTGCATTTCTTATTTTTACGTAATGGAGCCGAGACCAATAGTTTTAAAGGAATGCAGCTCTATGAATAAATTTACTTGATTAAAATTCATTTTTTAAGCGATATAAAGGTATATTTTAGTAAGATAATGTCGGGTTAAGAAAGAATAGTTAGTTTATCTCCAGGACCTGCTGCACTTTTTTGTAATATTAAAATATGATTAAAAAAAGACCCAATACAGACATTGGAAGGAGCATTTGTATATAAAAACAATTGTACATTATACATTGCAACTCCCCATTCCTGAAAAGTAATGGAACAATAAACAAGAGGCCCATGGGCCTTATAGATCACCTGAGTATTATGGGACAACTTTCTAACAATTTTATTTGATTCATGTTTTAAACCAGAGGCCATGAAATTCACAATTTTGAAAGAGGCACCATTGCTTATCATAATTATACACTCAGCATGCTTACTTTGGTTACTTAATACCTAGAGGTAGATCAGAGAAACAAAGAGAAAATGCATTTCCACTTTTTGTTTATGTCAGGGCCCCTGGGTCATGGTTTCTTGTGTTAGGGCGGGTCAACAGTTGTGCACCCCATCCGACAGGAACCACTGACCCTTGGGCCACATCTTTCAAAATTTTGGAAATTTTATAAATTTCATCATCATGTTGATTAATACCAAAGTGCAGATTTCAAAGCATTAAATTATTAACATACTATGTAAACCCCCCCTCCTAAGTACTTCTGTCCCAGGGGCCAGGAAATAAATAATTTTTGGAAGAAGCAGTTTTTTTTCCTCGTAAATATATACTAAGATCATTGGCATAATACCCAGGAACAAAGGAAAAGATTTTCAAAGAATTCATGCATTTTCATTCTATAAACATTAGAGCCCCGTCCTAACACAAGAAGCCCTGACCCAGGGGCCCTGAAATTAAAAAATCTCAAAGAGGCATCCTTCCTCCTCGTAACTATGTACATAGTCCATTGGTTAAATACCCAGGTGCAGAAAAGAAGATTTTTAAAGAATTTATGCATTTTTACTATATAACCTATATAACCCCGCCCTAGCACTAGAACCCCTGACCCTGGGGCCATGAAATTCATAATTTTGGAAGAGGCAGTCTAATTCAACATAGCTATGTACTTGGTTAGTTTATTTACTACTCAGGAGCAAAAAAGAAGATTTTCAAAGAAATAATTCTTTTTTTACTATAACCTATATAACCCCGCCCTAGCACTAGAACCCCTGTCCCTTGGCCATGAAATTCATAATTTTGGAAGAGGCAGTCTTATTCAACATAGCTATCACTTGGTTAGTTTATTTAATGCCCACAAACAGAGAAGAAGAATACAAAGAATTTTTGCATTTTCACTATATAATCTATATAGCCCCACCCTATCACTAGAACCCCTGACCCTGGGGTCATGAAATTCACAATTTTGGAAGAAGAAGTCAATTTCAACTTAACTTTGCACTTGGTTAGTTTATCTAATACCCAAGAGCAGAAAAGAAGAATTTCAAAGAATTTATAAACTTTCACTACATAATCTATATAGTCCCATCCTTGCACTAGAACCCCTGACCCTGGGACCATGGAATTCACAAATTCTAAATAGGCAGTCATTTTCAACTTAACTATGCACTTTGTTAGTTTACTAAATGCCCAGAAGCAGAAAAAAAGAATTTCAAAGAAATAATGCGTTTTCAATTTATAACCTATTTAGCCCCTCACTAGCACGAGAACCCCTGACCCTAGGGTCAAGAAATTCACAATTTTGGAAGAGGCAGTCATTTTCAACTTAACTATACACTTGGTTAGTTTATTTAATGCCCAGGAGCAGAAAAGAAGAATTTCAAAGAAATTATGCATTTTCACTATATAACCCATTTAGCCCCGCCCTAGCACTAGAACCTCTGACTCTGGAGCCATGAATTTCACAATTTTGGTAGAGGACCCAATGCTGATTACAATTATACAAACAGTTTGACTGCTTGATGTCCAGGAGTAAAGAAGAAGATTTTTTAAGATTGCATTAATTTTAGCGGTTTTTGCCCCACCCCCAGGCCCCAGGGGGGCAGGGATCATGAAATTCATAATTTTTGTTTCCCTTCACCCATAGATCCTATATGCTAAATTTGGTAGAAATTGGTACAGTGGTTTCAAAGAAGAAGCTGAAAATGTTCAAATGTTACATGTAACACACGACGAACGACGCACGACGCACGACGGACGACGATGGACGAAAATGGATAGCAATAGGTCAGCTGAGTTTACTCAGGTGACCTAAAAAGGGGATTCATTGCAGGTGGGCTTTAAGGTAGGATTCTTCTCTGGTTTCTGACTAGATGAAACATTGAGAGTATATTTGCTTATATGTCTTAATGTTGAGGTGTAAGGAATTTAAAAGACCATATTTTACTTTCCTCATCACAATTGTACAACTTTAAAAAGAAATGGTAAACTGTGTTTGAAAACTAGCAGGGACTATATTTTTGGCGGAATGGTGGCGTATGAAAATATCTTCTTTTTGGCCTCTCAAAATTATAATAGAACAATGGATTTAGTTATAATTTTTACACAATCAAAGATTTGTAGAAATTTTCAAATGTAAGTTAGATTAATAAAGAGGGACTACACTTTCAAAATATATCAAATAAATATGATTTTTCAAACAAACTAGAACTTTATTAGCTTTTAAACACTTCCTATCAAAGTGCAGATTTGAGCCAAAAATCCATAAAAAGTATTTTTTTCTCTCTTAGTAAACGATCAAAACTTTTTGTTTGTGTATCATTTTGTACATTTATAAGACTACTTTATTATGTGTGAAAATAAGAAAAAGTTAAATATAGGAAGCATATGAAAATAGCTAATATATCCTAAAAAAATTAAGAAAAACAGAGAAAATTCGGATTAGCCAATATCCGATTAACTTAAATTATTTATGTAAATTTGGTAATATCATGCTATAGACCCGATATAGTAATATGTTTTTATGCAAAAAGAACAATCATTAAACTTTTGAAATAGAAGTAGGTATCACATGATTGGCAACAGTTTTTTTTTTATTCTTAATGACAAGGAGAAAGATAATGACCTTGACCTGACCTTGCCTCTAAGATAAAACGGTCAAATTTAATTTCACTGATACTATCACTTACTGATATTGTCTTTTGATTCTGTGAAAATTTCATTAATTTTCAAATATTAGAAATATTAGAAGAATCCTACCTATATTGTCTTATCCGCAATTAGTACATGTGTACTTTTTTCCGTTTTGGCAATTGATTTTCATTATTCCATATACCAGTAAATGAAATTAACAGTCCAGACCCCAAGCTATTATGTTATGTTTTTAAAATTTAATACCCACTAAAAAACATTTCAAAGAAATTCTTGCATATTCTCTATTCAATAAGCCTTTTTTCATAATTTAAAAATTCAGGCTTAAAATAGTTAAATTAATACACATGTGTATTTTATAGACTTCCTTTTCCTTTCAAACAAACAGTAATTTTATCGCCAACTACATGCAGAAACACTGATGCATCATGTACATTGTTAAGCGACTTCACGTATGTTAATTCTTAAAACTCCTATTCACTTTACTATTAATTTGCTAAAAACCAAAACAAATTATTATACTTCTGTTAAAATGTTTCCTATATAAAGTTCAGAAGATAAAATAACTTCTAAAATAACTAATAAAATGTCTTCTATAGTTCTCGCATAGCAAAGCTTTACCCCGTGGTATGGTTTTTGCTATCCACCATCGGAAAATTTTCATGCAATATTTGCCGCCTATTTTGATTTCCAGCAATAAATCTGTTGAATGATGATGTCAAAGTTACTTCAGTAGCATTGTGACGTCATCAGGATTTAAGATTATTCTTGTAGTATTTTCTTACTCCGAAAAAAATTAAACCTCAAAAATTATATCATACATCAGTATATTAAAACGCTTATCCACTGTTTGTGAGTGGGATAGCTCTTTTATCAAACCCTTGCCAGGGACTATTCCCCTCGGGCAAGCCATCGGGGAATAGTTCCCTGTAGCGTGTTTGATAAAAGAGCTATCCCACTCACAAACAGTGGATAAGTGTGTGATATAACCACTAACAGAACATCGACGAAAACAATATTAAACATCAAACTCTTCAACAGTTTTAACATTTCGAAAAGCCTGCACTATTGAAAATAGTTCGGTTACAATGTGCATCCAGCAGCGTATGCGCACAAATTCTTACATCAAGATTATCCCAATAAAGCAAATATATAATTTTTCTTTCAGTTTAATTCTCAAGCAAAAGTAACGATTATTTACTTTTCCATGTTAAAAATATTTGTTTGAATATCGTCTTGCAATGGAACTATATCCAGATAGCAAGCTTATATTGGCCCAACATTGGGCCACTGTTGTCAGTTACGTTGGTCCAATGTCGGAAAATTATATTGGGTCAATGTAAATTTGCTCATCGGCGCAATGTTGCGACATATTGGCATTGCGTTGGCCCAATGTCATACATTAAGGTCAAGATCTAGTAAATGAAATGTGCCTACAGATTTATCAAATTTGAGAAATAAATTCCTTTATTGATGCTTTACAACTTTAGCTTGGTCAAATAAGGTGTTTCGGGGCCTAATTTGTAGGTAAACAAGATGAAAAACTGTATTTATAACTGTCATTTTCAATGCAAAATTAAGAAAACCAGTCATAAATATAGTTTTTTATATTCGACAAAGGAAATGTATCCAGATTGCCTACAGTCTCTCAGAAAACGGTAATTTATTTGTTCATGGCCTCTTCTTTATAATAATATCAAATTTAATATAGGTATCCGCTTTACTTTTCATATGATTTCAAATTGAATGTCATAAAAATACCCTATTTTCTACATAATTCTGCTTAAGCCGTAAAGTACGGGAAAAAGAAAGTTGAAATTGATTATGACGTCATAATGGATCTAACACCAAAAATGTAGTCTAAAGTCATTTACTAGATCTTGACCTTAATAGTTCTGATGTTGACCCAATGTAGGCCCAACATATTTATGCACCTACATGTAGGCGCTACGTTGGCCCTATGTCAAACAACGATAATTCTTATCTTGGCCCAATGTCAAACAACGATAATTCTTATGTTCGTCCAATATTGGTCCAATGTGTTTGTGCACCTACTTGTTGGCTTTACGTTGGTCCAATGTCAAACAATGATAATTCTTATGTTGGCCCAATATATTTGTGCACCAGGATATTTGGAAATCTATGGAATTCCATAGAAATCTAAGAAAATCCAGGAAAATACAATGAAAACTGAAATGATAAATAAAATAATTGGTGCTAAATAATTATACAAAAAATGATAACATCACAATATTTTACAGATCAAATTTATATTTTCAAAATAAAAAAAAAATTTTCGTTTCTTTTACAATGTGTTCTGAGGCAAGTATTACATTTACACTTAGATTTACACTTAGCACACTTTTTCAAGTATTCTCACTGATTGACATTTCTTGGTAATAAAACAAACTACATTTAAAAGGGTATACAGTTACAATGAACTTCCAGTTGTCCATGAACATTTACCGTGCAAATTTAATGTTTAGACTAGAGTGACAAACACATGTATTAAGTACAAAATATCTACTACACAACTATATTAATATAAAGGTCCAATAAAATCAACACATGCTATGCATTCCCCAAACATGCCAAAGATTCTAATAAACGAAGATCAAAACTTTTCAAGTGTCTGCTTGAATTACTTCCTCACTGATATTCCATGAAATTCACAATAATAAATAAATAAAAGATGGCGTTATGTTCACTGGTAGCCTGATTATTGGTGTCACAAACAGATTCACGTTTAGTAGGAAGGATCAGTAAGTTCGATGTTGATCATTCCCACAGACACTTCAAACTTGTCTTGCACAATTTCTGAAAGAAAAAAATGACCATTAGGATGTATTATTTTTTATATGTGTTTCATATAGAAATATATGACATATAATAAAGTAAAGCTCTACAAAACTGTCAAGAAAATTGTTTCTTACAACCTGGCAGATCAGTTAAGTGTAGAAAACAAATTCACTATATTGCAGTTTTTTGTTTTTGTTTTGTTTTCTTTTTGTTCTTTTTTTTTTAAATTGGGATAAATTCCGATTCTAAAATATAAAAATCTCAAAAGTTCAAAGTTGACAGTCGAATACCAGACACTGATCAGAAAACTCGCTTTGGCCTTAAAATGGCTCAGGTGAACTAAAAAGAAAAGTTTAGAGCTAAAGCTCTAAATCCTGACTAACATTGAATGCGATATGATTTCAATTGATGTGATTTTATTGATTTAATCAGAAAATTTAAGAAATCTGACCTTTGTGTTAATTTTGATACATGTACAGCTTTTGTTCTTCTTGTGAGCGTTCAGATTCCTTTAAATAATGCTTGTATAATTGTGCATCATTGAAGATGATAGCTATTTTTAATAATTCATGCTTAAGTACATATATTTAATGTAAAATAATTATACATAGCTGTGCAATGTATAGCATGTTTAGATTACCTGTCAGAATCCATTGCTATGTATTATTAGGATTTAGGAAATTAAGAATATAAACCTCTTGTTTACTTGGTATTGTTGCAATATTTTTTTCTTAAATTGTATGCTAAAAGATTCGATGAATAAAAATAATGTAAGTTCACTTGTGTTAAATGAAAATTTGAGCTGGTTCTCACCATTTCCAAAAGCTGATGACTGATTGGCTTAGCACCTACATCATGTACATCTACTTTCATCAAACTACTATACTCCTGCCCTGAGGGAATCGTCTCGGGCACAGTCCACTGCAACTATAAAATAATCAAAATAAGTGCTGAAAATGATCATAAACATGCATTAAAAAATAAATATAATCATGTACATTGCATAACATACTCTGTAAATATTGAAGAAAGGATCACTTAAACTCTTTAATCTTAATTTACACCAGTTCTGGTTAAAATCCATCTTTATGAGAGATGTGTAGAAGTGTTAAATTATTGTTATTTACAAAATTGAAATAGCGCTTGCCCAAACGATTTTACTGCCGGTGATTTTATGTGTAGTGCCCTGGCTAAGGAACAGTAGCAGAAATAATTATTCATTCAAGGACACCTGATAAGATATTGTACATTGTACCTACCAGGTCGTAAAGCATGTAAAATGTCTTCATCTTCTGTCAAAACAGACATTCCATCCAAAGTTAATCATGTTTCTCCTCTTCGTGACACTCTCTTTCGAACTTTCCTTCTCACTACTGGACGAAAAAAGTGCTGAGAATCCCAAATTTTACTGATAAAGTTTGATAATTACTGATACTGTGCTGTTGTTGCTGATAAATACTGATATTTACTGTTATTATTACTGTTGTTGCTGATATTTTTTGTTGTTTCTGATAAATACTGATAATTACTGTTGCCTTTTACTGTTGAGTCTGATAAATACTGATAAATACTGTTGAGGTACTGTCGTCGCTGAGAATTGCTGATAATTACTGTTGAGGTACTGTCGATGCTGAGATTTACTATTAATTACTGTGGTCATTGTTTTTAACCTGGTAATTGGTTTAAAATAAAACAGAGGGCTATAAAAACCTTCAATTATTACTTTCTTTTACTTGAATTATCATGACAAAATTTTCATATTTCTTTAAATGTTCTGCTTGTAACAAAATTACATGACTGTACGTATGTATGTATGCTGATCTCAATTTCTACATAACGTTAACTTTGTGAAAATTTTGACAATAATCAAATGAATTATTAATAGAATGAATATATAGAAATAGAATTAATAAAAAAAATTAACTGCAGAAAAAATGGAATTTTA
Organism: Saccostrea cuccullata; assembly: GCF_032062105.1. Classification (NCBI taxonomy): domain Eukaryota; kingdom Metazoa; phylum Mollusca; class Bivalvia; order Ostreida; family Ostreidae; genus Saccostrea; species Saccostrea cuccullata. Next base: position 69,638 of record NW_026923229.1, on the reverse strand, counting down.
CTTTTGCATAAGATCTTATTGAAAAATAAACTGTAAATAAAAAGAAAATTATGCTATCTTAAAAAAGATCCATCGCCGCCTTTCCTACTCCCTAGAAAATTATGTAGGGAGATCGGTGATCTTTTTTTTCAATAATAAGAAAAAAGTTCTTAATGGATGGAAAAAAAATCGGGATAAAAAAAGTTTCTTGCAGGTTAGAAAAGTTCAATTTGTTCCGTTTTCACTAGGTCAACTGGTCGAGTTTGTACAACATTTTGTTTTTGAAGACCTTTTTTTCTCGGAAACAATTATATTTATCTTGTTAAATGTTCAGTTTTCTGGTCTCTTTTTGTCGAAATATTTGAAAATTTGCTCGAAAATTAGAAATTTTATCCCTTTTAAAAGTAACTAAGAGGTGAAAACAGGTTTGAATATGTTCAATCTGTGGGCACTGATTTTAATTAATAATTTATTTATTTATTCTTTTATTTTAATGTTATGTAGACGTCTGTAGATCGTCCAAGAATTAAACTCCTCCACATGTACATATGTACAAGTACACACTGTATGCATGTGCAACCGGCAAATGGGGCGAGCTGATTAAAAATTAGAGGTTAAGAATCCCTAGTACAAAGGTACATGTGTTTAGTTTGTCTCTTAAAATTTAAATACAAAATCATTTTTTATTTAATCAGTTTTGAAATCTCATTAATTTTTTTTTATTTGATTTTATGGAATGGGAAATAACCCTAACAAAAAAATACTATAGTTAACTATAGTTAACTATAGTTTACTATAGTTAACTATAGTGATAACTTTAACACTTTGAAAACTTTGATTTACTATAGTGATAACTTTGACACTTTGAAAAACTTTGACGAAAACTTTGACACTTTGACGAAAACTTTGACACTTTGAAAAACTTTGGCGAAAACTTTGACACTTTGAAAAACTTTGGCGAAAACTTTGACACTTTGAAAAACTTTGGCGAAAAACTTTGACACTTTGAAAAACTTTGGCGAAAAACTTTGACACTTTGAAAAACTTTGGCGAAAACTTTGACACTTTGAAAAACTTTGGCGAAAAACTTTGACACTTTGAAAAACTTTGGCGAAAAACTTTGACACTTTGAAAAACTTTGGCGAAAACTTTGACACTTTGAAAAACTTTGGCGAAAACTTGGACACTTTGAAAAACTTTGGCGAAAACTTGGATGCTTTCAAAAACTTTATCGAAAACTTTGATACTTAAAAAAACTTTATCGAAAACTTTGATACTTTGAAAAACTTTATCGAAAACTTGGATGCTTTAAAACTTTGAAAAAGTTTATTGAAAACTTTGACACTTTAAAAAACTTTATCCAAAACTTTGACACTTTGAAAAACATTACCGAAGTCTTTGATACTTTGTAAAACTTTATCGAAAACTTGGATACTTTGAAAAACTTTGGCGAAAAACTTTGACACTTTGAAAAACTTTGGCGAAAACTTTGACACTTTGAAAAACTTTGGCGAAAACTTTGACACTTTGAAAAACTTTGACGAAAACTTTGACACTTTGAAAAACTTTGGCGAAAACTTTGACACTTTGAAAAACTTTATCGAAAACTTTGATACTTAAAAAAACTTTATCGAAAACTTTGATACTTTGAAAAACTTTATCGAAAACTTTGATACTTCAAAAACCTTTATCGAAAACTTGGATACTTCGAAAAACTTTATCGAAAACTTGGATGCTTTAAAACTTTGAAAAAGTTTATTGAAAACTGACACTTTAAAAAACTTTATCCAAAACTTTGACACTTTAAAAAACTTTATCCAAAACTTTGACACTTTGAAAAACATTACCGAAGTCTTTGATACTTTGTAAAACTTTATCGAAAACTTGGATACTTTGAAAAACTTTATCGAAAAATTTCACTCTTTGGAAAATTTTGTCAAAAACTTGGATACTTTAACACTTCGAAAAACTTTATCAAAAACTTTGACACTTTAAAAAACTTTATTGAAAACTTGGATACTTTCACAAATCGAAAAACTTTATCAAAAACTTTGACACTTTAAAAAACTTTATCGCCAAACTTGGATGCTTTGAAAAACTTTATCGAAAACTTGGATGCTTTGAAAAACTTTATCGAAAAGTTTGACACTTTGAAAAGCTTTGGCGAAAACTTTGACACTTTGAAAAACTTTGACGAAAACTTTGACAAAAACTGACGAAAACTTTGACAAAAAACTTTGACACTTTGAAAAACTTTGGCGAAAACTTTGACACTTTGAAAAACTTTGGCGAAAACTTTGACACTTTGAAAAACTTTGGCGAAAACTTTGACACTTTGAAAAACTTTGACGAAAACTTTGACACTTTGATTTACTATAGTTAACTATAGTAAACTATAGTTAACTATAGTTAACTATAGTATTTTTTTGTTAGGGAAGAACTGAAATGAGACTTAATTTAATATGTTACTATTAGTATATGATCAAATTGATCGATTTCAATTTTGCATGGTAAAAAGTTGAAAGGAAAACACCTTTAAATTGATTTCAATTGATCAGAAATCGGTGATCGACCTGTGATTTGGCTGTATTGTGTACATATCTTCAGCCCCGGGGTAGAACGGGGTACAACTTGTATATTCCATGCAAATTGTAGTGTCAGCGTAACAATGGGCACTAATTACCTATTGTTCTTCGTCTGCGGCTACCGGTGTTTTCAATAAACAAACTACCTACACTGTACATGTACTCGCTACTTTGGTTAATGGTCGCACGAAAAAAAATTCCGTAATATTGAATTTGATGACGAATAAAATTGATAGAAAAAATATTTAGAATAGAACACTTTGGTACTATAATAATAATAAAAAAGATATATACATGTACATCATGTACGTTGTACAGACTTATTTCCATTATTATTTCAATTCTCAAAGATCTATCTTTCTTCAGTATTTAATTTCATTTTTTAGTTTTACGCATATGTCTTCAATCAATCAATCATTTATTTGAATCTTCTTACCATTTTACATTAGTATACATAGACCACAAAAACAAATAAAATGTAGGTGATTTTATACATAACAGTAGGTCTAAAAGGCATGCGTGAATAAGAATTTCAAACTAAACAAAAAAATTTTGTAGGTTGCTATAAATGCGAAGTAAGGGAATTTAGGCCGGGGAGTATATTTTGTTTATCAGATAAAAGAATATCCCGGGGGAGGTGGTGTCATGTATTTTCAGTTCTGAATCTCTACTAATGATGGTTTGGGGTCGGTAAATACGTAGACGAGAAATTGACTTCACTTTTTAATAATAAAAAAAGTGTGCAAAATATACAATCATATAGATATAAAGAGAAAGATTGTTTAGTGAAGCACTTTTTTGAAGTAATATTAGCATGAATTGTTCACAATTCAGATGCAGGGAAACTCCACTTCGCTTAATCCGAGAAAAAAAAAAAACCTTAAATGTATGGATTTTGAATGTCAGAAACATGGCGTTGTGTATCGCACTCATGAATAAATGTTATAATTACTTCAGTTCTGAAATTTGTATGGTTCATTGCAATTGATTCTCTAAAATAATTTTATTCATGCATATAAAAAATTCGATAAGTATAATATCATAACTTGCATGACTTTTAAAACACTCAAATAAAGAACAGACCTTGCCCTATCGGCTATCACTTAATTAAACAGTATTTCACCCCCTCCTTTTTGTGCTACAATCAAGTAAAATCATACAAATAAGCACCAAGTCTGTACTGTTCGTTTATACAAATGTCTCGGACAAAAATGGAATTAAAAAAAAATTAAATCTCTGCACAAAATTCTAATTTTACAAAAACGCAAGCCGTAACGATATCCCTATGGCAGAATGTACTAATAATTGACCCGATTCTAAAACGAAAGTAGAACTTTTACACGTGGTTGACATGTATGTTCCAGAACAAGCACAAAGTTTGCATTAATGGAAAAAGTTAATTCAAGTTATGATTTATTTTATTTTGTTTTTTAACTGACTTACCGCATATAACATGTTAGAAGCCATATGCCCATAGACTTAAAACTGTATACAATGAAAAAAGAATTAGCCTAAAGAAAGACGTGTATTTCATTGACTGAAAATCACACTGCATAAGATTTATGTCATGTAGTGTTAAGTATTATTATGTAGTGTTAAGTATTAAGCCTTAACAAATAATTTAAAAGAGAGTGAGAGAGAAAAGGAGAGAGAAAGCTAGAAAGTGACACGATATAAAATTCGCAGGGAGGACATCGGAGAACTAGAGCGCGCTGTCTACATAATATATATATATATAAAATAATTAAAGATGCTTCAATTTAATTTTTTAACCCTGTCACATTCTTCTATAAAATAACAAAGTGTATGCTTCAAGACTAGATTTTATGACAACTATTTAATACTGTCTTGTTAAAATGAGAGCTTAATTTAAAAGTAAATGGAAAAGGGGGGGGTGTTTTCAACTTAATGTGCTCATGCATTTTCAGTTCTCCACACGGTAAAATAAATTGATATTTACAACCATTGACTGTATTGAAGTATTAAAGATACCCACAAAAAGCTTTTGATGCCAGTACACATACATGTGAGAAAAAATATGAAATGAGAATTTTTTTAACCTTTATGAACAAAAATTAAACTTTTTGAAAAAGTACTTGGGAAGAAAAACCACTGCAAATTCAACAGAATAATTTTCTTCAGATAATGTCATCTACGTGTAAGGAGAAATTTAAAGAAAAAACATAAGCATTTATGAAAGCTTATGTTAACATTATGGTCTAAAAATAATTATAATGAAATTAGCAGATCTATGAAAACTGAAAACAAATTAATAAAATGTGACTTTTTTATTTAGAATAATTTATTTTGTAATTGACGGTAATGAATTTGTTAAAATACTTAAAAAAAAAACAAATAATCATTTCTCAGGCTATTTTAATCCATTCCCAGGTTAAAAACAATGACCACAGTAATTATCAGTAAATCTCAGCATCGACAGTACCTCAACAGTAATTATCAGTAATTCTCAGCAGCGACAGTACCTCAACAGTATTTATCAGTATTTATCAGACTCCACAGTGAAAGACGACAGTAATTATCAGTATTTATCAGCAACAACTAAAATTATCAGCAACAACAGTAATAATAACAGTAAATATCAGTAATTATCAGCAAGAACAGCACCGTATCAGTAATTATCAAACATTATCAGTAAAATTTGGGATTCTCAGCACTTTTTTCGTCCAGTAGTGTCTGTACATCAACATGGCTGCGTGGAACCCCAAACAATTTTAATTTCGGCGCGGTGAGTAGTTTAAATAAATTGCTTATCGAGCCTGACTTTGATCTCTATGTAATTGTACTATTAGTCGACAGTTTTAGAGAAAAATTTTCCTTCTTTTTAAAAATCTACATTTGGATAAAACAATTAAAACTAAACAAATAAATAGAAATTAAAATAAATTAATAAATTTCAAAGAAATGTTTTAACAAAAATTTACATATCAACATTGGTTCAACAATGTCGGGCCAACATTACAACGATGTCCATACTTCAACATAAAACATAAAAAATAACAATGTCAGCCTGATGTTGGAACAATGTCAATGCACCAAATGTTGTAATAACAATGTTGGACCGATGTCGGTACAATGTCAATGCACCAATTGTTGTAATTACAAAGTCGGACCGATATTGGAACAATGTCAATGCAACAACTGTTGTAATGACAATGACGGACCGATGTTGGCCCAATATCGTTCTGCCAACCGCGATATGTAGCCGATCTACCAACCATATACCGACATCGGCCCAACGTAAGCTTGCTATCTCGGTATTTTGTTTATCGGAAGCATCTGCTTTGACGCTGTTTGGTTTTTTGTTGACTGTGCTATTTAGTAGACAGTCGATCGTGATGCCAATAGCCAGGACTTTGCTTTCAGCAAAGCCCGGCTAATAAAAAATAATACATGTATAATCTGTATACATTAGTCACATGATTGTGTGCTTGCTTTTATTAGTTATTAGATTTAATCTCACTGAAACAAAAGACTCTGTATGTCAAGTTTATCAAAAACAAGATTGCTTTTTTAGGAAATCTGTTTTTTACTTGTATAAATACATTTACAAAGAAATTCAAATACGATTTATAATATCTGACAGTCAAAATGTTTTCAATCTGCATGTCGAACCCATATAGCGTTCGTGCAATCTCCAGTGGTTTCATATACATGCAGCTCCCTCTGTTTTGACACATTGACATAATTTGACCTAGCTTCAAACTAACCTCATGCTTTTAAATTGTTACATTTGATTTTGTTCATATGTGTGTGATTGTTTGTCTAGATACATAATAAGAAAAAGATGAAAGTTCATAACTATTCATGATTGAAATGTATCTACATAATCACTGCGTACATACGAGGGGTTATCAAAAAGTTCGTGGACTGAGGCTTTAAAATTAGTACTATGTAGTCTGTGCTTTCAAAATTTATATGGAACATAAAACAACACAGAATAAAGAAATGTTGAAAATTTCAGCCTGATACGTTCATTTTTTACCAAATTATCATAAAATAAAAACGACATTATACGATCACCCGGCGCTGTCGTCGTTTATTTTCATGACGTCCGATAACGTCATTTTTTCCAATGTCCTCTTCTCCTACCTCATACACTTTTTTGATGAGATTCCCTGGAGCTGAGTAAGGACTTCAACCGTTTGTTTGGACATTCCGTGTAAAATTTACAATAAAATTTCATAGGACTTTCAGAATGAAGTGAAAATTTCATATTTTATAGAACAATTGTGTCCCGACGCATACCTGAATTAACGGGTTTTTTGGTTGTCAAATGATCATATCAAAAGAGTTTTTCTCAGTTACACATAGGTCAATAAAACGTCGTTTTTTGAGGTTGCGCCGCCTGGACATACCATTGCTTACAAAAACATTACTAATTTATCTAAAAATAAAATTCATGATTTGTGGTTTATTCTTTGGATAGAAAAGATGATGCTAACTAGATATTTCAAAATTCATTGATGTACCTTAAGCGGTTTTAATTTTATGGCGCTAGTCCACGAACTTTTTGATAACCCCTCGTAATTGTATCTAAAAAATTTAAGTCAATAAAGTTCGGAAAGAGGTAAATGCAATCGCTTTTTAATTTACAAAAGAAAAAAGCAGAAAATTTTCAGCGGATTTAAATAATTTAGTCAAATCAAAGAATTAGTTTAAAAGTGTAAATTTCAAAGTATAGGTACCGGGGTATGCTCGGTATAATATATAGGTCCTCTATACACGGAAACATGTAGAAATGAAATATTTGGTCATCTGAAAAAGATTATTGATTAAAGATTTTTTTTTTTCAAAAGAGGCCGTTTAAATCAAATTCTTGTCTAGGCCTTTTTTTTTTATTTAACGGCGTGATATTGGAAATTTCACCTCAAAAATGCTTACACAGAAGTAACATGAAAATATAAATATAAAATAAAACTTTGTTGACAGAATTATTATTAATAATTCAGTGATTTACCAGAATTAAGACTTTCTATTAAATTCAAAACTCAATGTCAAAAAGGACAGGGTAAAATTGTGCCCTACAGTAATGTACAGTAATGTGTACTGTGAAATACTGTTTATATGTACTGTAATGTACAGTATATGTGTGCAGGGAATATTAGTAATGTACTGTGAAGTACAGTAATCTGTACAGCAAAAATCTGTGACATACAGTGGAAAACAGTGACTGCGTACTAGGTAGTATTGTAGAGTACTGTGATGTACAAAGGAAATGTACTGTGAAGTACAGTGATGTGCCAGGAAATGCAGTGATTCTGTACTGTAATGTACTGTGAAGTACAGAGGCAAGTACAGTGATTTACAGTGAAAGTACAGAGTCTATCAAAGATTCTCAGAGAATAATCAGAATGTCAGGGAATTTCAAGTCCAGTAGTGAATCATAATAGACTACTTTTTTTTCTTTATCCTATAGAGCTCGAATCTGACTATGCTGCAACAAAAATTGTGTGAGGGTGGGGGTTTCAGGGTTGCATCCAGACTTTCAATGCCCCCTCCCTAGCGATTTTACAGCGACTGGAATGGCCAATATTTTTCTTTAAAAGAAGAAATATTTGTGGTTGTTTATTAATTCCTTTCCTTAGAGTCATGTTAGGATTATGATATAAACAGTATCTCGATTTCAGCGAAACTTTAAGAAATTAATGTCGTGATATGCAGGGTATTTTGATTCATGTATCATTTAATTTCTATAAAATACTTGATTCTGATTGGATAAAAAATTCTTTTGATAACTGCATCAATAAAATCTAGAGTTCGGTTGCACTAAGCAGCCGGAACTATTTGACAGTCGGTAAAATGTATATTCCCCGCTTCCAGGTTACTTTTTGAAGGAAATAATTAAATACCTTTGCTTTAATAAATATTTTCCTGAATTTCGGAACCTGTCCGTTAGGTTCCTGACTTATTTTCGTTTCATTTTGAATTATCCCCCTTTCCTAAACAAATTAAAATCGTCTGCATGACGACAATACAGTTACGGGAAAGAAGGGAAGAAATCGTTTAATCGACATACTTTTCTTACATGTTTGACTTTGAGATATCTGGTATGAAACAATAGAACTCTGAAAAAATGTTTTATTATGCTACCAAAGCGGGGAAAACCGAAAATCTGTTAAATCGTGGGAAACGAGTGATCGAGAAAAACGACACTGCATGAATTGAGGATGGGATTCTTTAATCTTGAACTATCGGCAGCAGACTCTTTCAGGTATTACAGCATTGACAGGTTATGATAGTATTTATATATTCGGTTTGAAATTCAAATGAAAAGATGCGCAAATGAAATCCAAAATTTCTGTGACGTAGAACTGTTAGGGTATTTGAGTAGCTTCCCTTTACATTTACGAACTTAGATAACTTACCGGGGAAAATATACCCATAGGGGATGACACAACAGGTATTTTTTGTGTTAAAGAACTGTAAATTACTTTGGAGACTGTTGGTAATCACACGACAATATTTGATAACTTTTTTCGTTAGCATGGTTAGAGCCATTTTGAATTTTCAGCAACGTTAACGTTATGGTGATGTATTCGTGCGCACTGTTTTTGATACATAAATTTAATAGAAAATTGAAAGAAACTTTCATTTTATTAATTTAAAATCATAATTAAATGATAAGAAATGAATGTAATAATTTTTCCTTTGATACATCGATCAAAGAAAAAATTATTACATTCATTTCTTAAATCAGAGTTGAAGTTTTCAACATAAAACGTTATTTACGTTTTTTTTAACTTATTTATTTTATATTATGAATTCAATAGTCAGTGAAATATATTTCACGCTAACTAGTTTTTTTAATGTTTTTAAACTCTTCATCACTTTTAGAAATTACACATATAACCACTTGTCACTTATACTTTTTGCTCTATCAGTGATGTATTCTCAGAAGATGTTACAGTAGTCATATTTGACATAAGCCAGAAATTTGTACATTGTATGTCTTTTCGCTTAATCTATAGTGTTTTGTTTTCTTCTGGTTTATAAATATCCTCATTCATTATACTGCTGTCGATGTAATATCGTTAATTTCTTCAACATTGGGAAAAATGCTTTTGGGAAAAGTCTACAATAACTGTATTTAAGTTCTTAACATATTGCAATTCAGGTTCGAATGGGATTCAGTCATTTATTTCATCGGAACAACTTAAGAAAAATTGAACTAAGAGTAATTTTTACCCTACAATTCCTTTGAATATTTTTGATACTTGTCATGATTGGTGAAATAACGGAAAATTTCAGATTAACATATTCATAGGCGACATGTTAGTTTATATAGAGAGAGCTTACATGTACATGTGACCTGCGGATAGGGGATACCTACGCCTCCTAGGCACCCCACCTCGCTTCTGAGAATTTTTTTAGTGGTCTGCATGATGTCATGTTTACAATTTTTTGTGGTTTTTGTTGTTTGTGTGGGCATGTCCTTTTTGGTGATCAATTACTTTACATATTATTCCTTGTCCCTAAACTTAACTTTAATAGTATATCGTGCAGGTTTTTTTTTTCTTTAGTTGTTTGTATATGTCTGCATTTCTGTATTGGAACTTGTATTTACTGTGTATCTCCAATTATCTTCAACTGATTACAGGAGGGTGAATCACCGAAATGGAACATGACATTTCCCCATTTCTCAACCTTTTTCAATATTTTGTGAAATCAATAATCTTTTATTGTGCAGGCAATTATATGCACATGTTTATATAATGTCATATCAGGAAACATAAATATTGTGTTACAAAGTGCATTAAGAAAAAATACTTTTTAAAAGTGTTTAACAAGGAAGATTTTATCATGAAACATACAATTGATTGGTAATAATCGGCACTGGCTAACTGGATATCATTGTTTAAGATTCGCTGAAAAGGTAAGTTGTTTTTCCCCAAGAGAGCAATTTTAACGTAATGTTATGTTATCTTTAACTTGAACAGATTTTTCAGAAAGTTTGAGATTGAGAACGATGTTAATTACATGTACATGTATTACCAGAGTTCTACCTGTAAAGGTGTGCCTATAATGTACAAAATTTCGGGACAACAAAAGCATTTATAGATACGATATGGAGTTAATATTTTGTTTTAGTAAGAGAAAGTGCTTAAAAAGTGTTTGAAGCGTTTGCACTTAAGTTGAGAAGTAAGGAGTTACTCCTTATATCTAGCGAATCCCACTGCGAGGTATGGAGAGTTGTTTCTTTTTTCGGTTGAGGCCTTCCAATCGATGTTCCTTGTCGTTGTAGGTTGATCCTTAGTACTAAACGATCCTGAGTGCTGAGTGCAGGTTTAAATTCTCAGCTCTCCACAGACAATGTTTTACCATAACAATTAAGAGTTGATAGCTAAATTTTTTGGTTAAAAAATAATCAATTTACAACATTTTTACAGGGTATATATTGTTTTCCTTACCAAGCAGCTACACGGATATGAAATTAACAAACCCTCTTCTTGTCTGCCACGTGTATGTTCTTCTTTTGGCCAGAAGAGGTATTTTACTTTAGCACACACTTTTTAACAAACCAAAAGTAAAATATATATCTTCTTTAATTTTATAATATACAGTTTCATACCTATTGATTGACATCGAATGAAATTCTGAATCTGAATGCATCTGAATTAAGTGTATATTATTTCGATAACAGAAAGAATTATTATCAGGATCATTATAATCTAACTCAAAGTTAAGTGTGCTTAACTTTGATTTAGTCATGCATTCACTCTATGAAATTCTACTTAAATTTCAATATTATAAAATATTTTCAAAAGATTTCAATAACTCCAAAAATAATGATGAAATGTTTAAAAAAGAAAAATGAAATTCAGTAATTTGCAAACTGAAGAAAGGGAGAAGAAATATGAATACATGATAACCGATTTTGGTCTATATGTTTTCTGTTATAAACATTTATAATGGTAATGTATGTAGTAATGATAATCATCAATGATGGCAGTATGCCCAAATCGGACCAAATATATAATAGGTCGAGTTCTCAATTAGCAAAAGTGAAAACACATTTTGAATTTATAATATTACAGACACAAACTATTTCGAGCAAAGTCATACATTACTAAGCAATAAATTTAACTTAAATCTCATACATATTTTCAATGATTATTGAAATGAAATTTAGATTTGCAGATGTTAATAAAAATAGATGTGAAAATTACTTTTGATTGTAACTGTGTAAAAACAAAGAGATGTATAACACTGATGTACATATCACCACGTCACAATTTTCTAAAAACAAAAATAAATAGATAAATACATAAAATAAAATGTTTGATTCTATTCAGTAAACTGCTTTGAAACCGAAATCTACTATTGCAAGATTTAAAACAGTACAATAATTCAAAAGAACGATATTGTTTTAGAATATTTTTTTTAATTTAAATTTTATTTTGTTGAATTGTAAGCTCACCTGAGCCGAAGATTTGAGTGAGCTTTTCTGATGGAAATGTCGTCGTTGTCGATGTTTTGACAAAGATTTCAGAAATTAATGTAATATTTTTTTTGATCGGTGCATCAAACAAAAATTTGAACGGAAAAGTTAATCAATATGCTCAATGCATTGATGAAAAAGTTTTTATCCAAATTTTAACCCCAAAGTTACAAAATCAATCGAACTTTCTTTGCATTGATCACCAATGTCCTTTAAAACTTAATATATTGTATAGATCATATAAACAATATAATTTTAATTCTTATACAGAAATATTATCATTCGAGCAAGAATCGTTGGATTGGTTTGGCGCACAAAAGAAATGTAAAGCACAAAATAGTAGTTTACGAACCGAATCTTTTAAACAAATCAATGCCAAAGGAACGTTTAACTTTTGGAGAGGCCTATATACACGAAACTCAGCTTGGATCAAAATTGTTGGTGAGTATATTTAAGACTAAACCTAGAGATTACAAATGAAAAATAAATAAGGTTACTTTAATATTATAACACCAATAGAACTACATGTATATGTACTAGCCCCATAAAATTCAGACCGCTTTAGGTACATCAATATGAATCTTAAAATGTTTAGTAAGCATTCTTTTTTATATTTTATAGAATAACCACAAAGAGTTTTACTTTTTAAATAAATATTGTTTAGTAAGCATTGATATGTCCATGCAGCACGACTTCAAATATTGATATGTTTTTTCAACCTAAGTTATCTGAGGAAAAATCCTCATGTTTGATATACTTTTGAAAGCACAGAGTACATAGTCCCCGAACTTTTTGTTAAATCTCTTAACACTGCAAGAACAAAGCTGCAATAAAAAAGTTTTATATTACACAGACAATACAAAATTTAATGATTTGGTGTTTGAGGGTCATTCATTCCATTTTCATCTTCTCATGAACAAAAATTTTTAGCTCGACTCTATAATATACTGAACAAATAAAGAAAGGTATAGTAGAAATACTTTATTTTCAATTGATTAAAATTTATAGAATCTAAAACATTATTGGGTTATAATAACAAGATACAACTGTCAGACAATGTTCTTTTTAATAAGGTCATTTTAATACACACATTTGCCTAGAACAGTTCTCCGATCTACCCTGGGGGTTTAATTGCATTTCACAAGTCAGTACCGTGTGTGACCACCGCCTGCATTCAGTACTGCGACACATCTGCGACGCATAGAGGATACATATCGTCGGATTACGTGTCCCGGGATATTATTCCACTCCTCTTCCAGTGCTGTGGCCAGTTGCAAGAGACTCTGTGGCTGGGGTCTGCGTATCTATCCTTACTCACCTACCCAACTCATCCAAAACATGTTCAATTTGCGAGAGATCCGGAGATTTTGAGGACCAGTCAAGAACATTCACGTTGTTTTGAGTCAGGAAATCTCTGGTTGTTCGAGCTGTTGCGTTGTCCTGCTGGAATGTTAAACCAGGACCAGTGCGAAGGTACGGCAGTACAACTGGAGAAAGAATTTCATCTCTGTATGTTTGAGCTGTCAGCGTACCGTTCACTACAACAAGTCTTGTGCGGTTTCCTCCACAAATTCCTCCCCAAACCATCACACTACCACCCCCGAATCTGTCTACTTCCGTCACACAGCAACCACCAAAACGCTCTCCACGTCTCCTCCAGACACGGGTTCTTCCATCGGCAAATTTCAAACTAAAACGAGACTCATCACTGAAGAGTATTTTTGGACCAGTCTTGCAATCTAAAGCGTCGCGAGGTCTTGTGCTTATCTGTTAGTCCTGTCCCTCTGTACGGTCTACGGGCTCTCAAACTGCAATGCTTCAGTCGGTTTCGCACTGTCTAAGGGCTAATCCTCCTCTCTAAAGCATTGTGCGCAGAATCTACCGCAGTTAAAAATCTGTTTCGAAGATGGAGCAAACGGATTTGACGGTCCTCCCTAAGGGTGGAAACTCTAGGTCTTCCACTGCGGGACCGGTCATTAGTTGATCGGTGGTCTGGAAACGTCTCCAGAGTAGGCTTATTGTCTTCTGAGTTGTTCCGACTGTCGCCGCAATAGCGTTTTGGGACATGCCTGCTTGGAGCATCCCTATGGAACGCTCACGTTTATCTTTGGACAATTGGGGCATTTTAAAAAACGCAGAAACTTGATCAAATTTTAGATTTTCTTTGAGGACTAAAGACAAGGATTTTCTACGCCAAGAATTGTATGGATACACGTGGTCTGATCTTCTAGAGCACGGGCGTTTACTTAGAGTTAAAATGTGTTCCGCTTGAATGATCAGGGTTTTTTCATCACAATTGACTGTTGCTTAGGTCTCATATATAGGAAGTTTTGTTGTAAAAGTCTAAGTAAAACATCTAAACGAATTATTTTTTTAGATATATACCTTTCTTTTTTTGTTCAGTATATAATCAAGACTGGTCTCCAGTAGTACAATCAAGTAAACACCGTTCACGGTAGTTCTGTCGGTAGAGCGCTCGCTCCGTGTTCGGGAGGTCGTGAATTCGACTCTCGGCCGCGACTGAATTAGGTCGATATAAAATGGGAAGCAACTAATCCTTCGCCATGCGCTCAGCACTTCGAAATTAAAGTTGCAGGTCCTTCGGATGAGACCTTTTTAAACCGAGGCCCCGTGTAAGCGGCAGACGTTGGCACGATAAAGATCCTTTACTGCTCAATGGCCCTGAGTGCCGAGTAAAGGTCAAAATTTGATCGGTACCTTCATCGGTATACGGTTACGTCTCCATATAAGTGAAATATTCTCGAGAGGGACGTTAAACAATATACAATCAAACAATCAATCAATGATTTTTTTAAGTTGGCCAGAGGCCAACATACAAAGACAACACTCCGGGCAGGCCTCATAAGTGTAAATCAATATATGCTTCGGGCTGATCCCGGCAGGCATTTATATGAACAAGTGACTATGCCCGGGACTGAACCCAGCAGCAAGATAACAAGTGTAGTATCTACCTTACCACATAAAATAAATAAAAAAAAATACAAAAAACAAACATCTACACTGTAAAGTTTATTCAGTAAATATCAACCTATGTTGTACAACTAACCCGATCAAAATTAATACATGATAGAATTACAACACATATCGTTTCATCCCCTTTTTCAAGATTTTTTCTTTAAAATTATGAATGTAATGAAATGTAAAAACCAAGCCTTTTTTAAAATGTAAGAAATTTTACATTAACATTATCAAAATCCCATAATAGTCTATAGTGTCCAAAATTTGAACGAATGAGTGTCAAGATTATTACTGGGCTTGCAATAACACAAAAACATACAAACAAAACGAACTGTCATGCAACTACAAGCAATATGGGAAAAATGACAAGATCTCTTTGGAAACCTGAGGTAGACAAGGTATTATTATGATCTGAGCACTATCTACTCTACTACACAAAACACTCAACATAACACACAAAACCCTGACACTTCTGTGGAGTTTTGATTTCGTGTCCACTCCTTGTATGACGTTTGCCCTATACTTCAGATGTTGCACTTGGTAAAGGACATGTTTTGGCTGATGTGACACTCTTGTCAACAACCGGTGTGTTCTGTGCTTGTAATGTACTCTGAACTGGGGTGTCCACTCTATCCATGTCTTTGTTACATGTAGCAGACGCACTAGTCTCCAAAAAGTATTTATTTACATAAGGGAACAAACTGGTGGTTCTTGGTATGTCTTCCTTAGCAAATGATTCCCTGCTAAGCCGTAGATGTTTTCATGTTCTCCTATATACACGCCCATCTTCTGTACAAACTTCATAGGAATATAATGGATATCCACTTGGTCTCTTACTTGTGCTTTTGTCCACCACTTCTCGCTCCCGAATGGACGAATTCTTACAGTGTCTGCCGCATGTAATTTCAGCATTTCTTTTGTGCCGTGAATATAGTTCTAGCTTCTTTTCCTTTCCTCTTGTACAGCTTCCTGGAGATCCCACTGGAATAATGAGATTTCTACTGCTTTGTGGATAGTGTGAGTCTAATCCTGGTTCTCCTGACAAACAGTCTTTCTGCAGCTGAAAATCAAATGGTCTCACTTCGTATATTTCTCCAGTCTAAAAGTGCTAAGAAAGGATCTTTTTTCTCAAGAACACATTTGCGCATCAGGGGCTTAGCAATCTTGACTGTGTTTTCTACTTTTCCATTTGACTGCGCGTAACGAGATGATGTTCTGTGCTCAAAGTCGTACTTTTCAGCAAAATCCTGAAATTCTCTACTGTTAAATGTCGGACCATTATCCGATATAATAACATCCGGAATGTCATGATGCGCTATCTGAGCTTTCATCTTTGTGATGACTTCCTTGCCAGTCTTTCCATGTAGTCTGTCTATTTCGAAAAATCTGAGAAATAGTCTACACATATAAGGTAGTCACTTCCGTCAAACTCAAATAAGTCACAATGCAACCAGCTCTTTCCCAGGCTTTCTTTGGGATATCGTGTGAAATCGTGGCTTCTTTAGGCTGGTCAGGCTGACATGAACTACAAATCTCACAGCGCTGTATAAAATTCTCAATGTCACTGTTCATATTAGGCCAATAAACTGTCTCTCGTGCCCTTTTCAGGCATCCTTGTACTCCAATATCCGTTTCATGAACCCTCTCAATAATGTCTCTGCGAACTCTATCAGAAATTACGACTCTCTCCCCTTTAACCCCTTTAAATACTAAGCTGTTCTGGATGACAACTTCATCTCTGAATGGAAAGTACCACTGTAATTTATCTGAAAGTTCCTCCTTGCAATCTGACCATCCAGACTTGATGACATGTTTAAACAACTTCATTGTTTTATCCTGATCAGATGCTTCTTTTATATTTAGGATCTTTGTTTCAGATATTGATATGTAGCTTTTCTGATTAATGTTGAATATGCTTGCTTTCTCCATATCTTCTCCTGATGCTGATAGATAAGCTCCGCTTAGAGTATCTGATACATACATTTCCGCACCTTTCTTGTAAGATATCTCATAATAAAACTTCTGGAGTCTCAATAGCATTCTCTGAAGTCTTCTTGGTGCCATTACGAGACTCTTCCTAGAGATAATTTCAAGACGCTTATGATCTGACTCTATTTTGAAGTGACGACCATAGGTGTAGTTCTAAAAACGTTCAATTCCAAAAGCTACAGCCAGCAATTCTTTTTTCAATTTGCACATAATTGCACTCTGTTTGGGTCAATGCTCTCGAAGCATAAACAACCGGATGTCCGTCCTGCATCAAACATGTCCCTAATCTATTCTGCGATGCAGCATACTGCAGTATTATTGCCGATGCTATGCCAAAGGGCATCCACAACCAACGGTAATGTCCCCAGGGTGTTCCAAATGTGGTTAAGAAACTACTGGTTTTGTCGAGCAGGACATGCCAAAATCCGTTCTTAGCGTCATCCACTGAAAAGATCCTGGCCTTCGCTGAATCTGGTAGAATATCTTCTGTTGTTGGAGTGAGGTAATGATTCCTCTGAAGTGCTGCATTTATGGGTTTAGGATCAATACACAGTCTTATAGCCCCATTTAACTTCCTTGCTATAACCATAGATGATATCCAGTCAGTTGGAGTCGTTACTGGAGAGATAACTCCTAGTTTCTGTAGCCGATCAAGTTCTTTCTTTAGATCCGACTTGAGCGATAGTGGTTCTTTCCTGGTGGGAATCTTTGTTGGTTGCATGGTGGTGTCAATCCTAAGGTGTAACTCTCCTTCGAGCTTTCAAAATCCATCAAATAATGTTGGATACTGTTGTTTCAAATATTCTTTGCCAAGAGGTTCTGTGGTTTCACTATACTTTCCACCAATCTGTGCAAAAAAGTTCTGTTCATTCACATTGATTAGTTTCATCGATTGTATCCCCGATATTCATCACAAACTTAATGCTGTACTTTTTTTCTGTTTCTTGGATTACGAATAGTCAACCTTCTTTTCCCCTGTGGCTTCGTCTCACTCTTGTTGTACATCACTAAGTAAAGTCATATCAGTTTCTGTCAGGTTTTCATGGTCTTTACACAGCTTCTTATACATCGTCTATACTAGATCCACAATCCAACTGAAACTGTACGGTTTGGATATTGATAAGCATTTGAGCTGTAATCTTTATTTTCTTGTTGACGTTGTGTACTTCTTCGAATTCGACGGTGAGAACATATTTTCATACACTGGATGATGAATAGTCATTCAAATCATGTAATGATCGATTATTTGTTTGCATGTGGCCTTCTGCCATGTCGGAACCTTTTCTGCTGCTTAGTGCTCATTTGTTTACACGCACGGGCAAATTTATTCTTGCGTCCGCATGATGAACACTCTTTGCCATAAGCTTGACAATCTGCTTTATCCTTACGGTGTCGTAAACCACAGTACTCACAACTTACTTCTTGTTTGTCTCTTGGACTTTTTTCTGTTTATCCGACACTGTTTTAGATTTCTTTACGAACTGAACTTCTTCTATCGCCAGAAGCTGTGAACTTGACTTCTCACTAGCTCTACAAATGTCAACACAACGTAGTAAGTCTAAGCCTTTCTCTTGTAACAGTTTCATTCTTGTATGATTGTCTCTAATCTCAGGCACAATCCTATCTCGATTCATTTCTTCTTCTAGACAACAGAATCGACAGGTTTTCACAAGCGTGCGTAATGAAGCAACATAGCTGTCAAAAGTTTCATTTAACTCTCTTTCGTTGAACATGTATCGTTCGTATATCACATTCGTCTGACTTTTGCAGAAGTTTTCCAGTACTTATAGTACTTTGATGATATCTTTATGATCTTCATCGTTGTCAAACTTGAGGCCATCGTAAACAGATAATGCCTCTGCACCTAAGCATGTCAAAAAAGTTGCTAAACGCAATTCATTATTCTTATCTTTCAGTCCTGTTGCAATTTCATAGTTCTCCCATACCTATTTAAAATGGCGCTAATTTGTAACTAAGTTGCCTCGAATGTCCAATTTCGCTGAAAACGGAATATTTGTTGGGACATACACTCTCTGCGGGACCGCTGCAACACCTTCTACCTGATTTTCACCATCTCCGTTATTTATGCCGAAGAAGAGGGACAGCATTCACCAAAATATAGGGTGCACGTGTACTTCTGACACCATGTAACGTTTATACAGTAAACATTAACCCACATGTTTCTTGTACAACGAACCCGATCATAATTAATACATGACAGAATAACAGCACATATCGTTACACAAACAAACAAAGAATTGGGGTAGAAGTCTCCAGGAATAGACATAAATGTACGAAGTATTGAGTGGATATGGAAAGTCAACATGTTCAAAATTTCAAATTTATAATTGTTTCAAATAACATTACGTTTAAATTTGTAAAATGTCCATCATAATTTCATTATTAGTCATTTTTATCACTACATGTAAAAAATTATAATTCCCTTATATTATAATTACTGGCATGTATACATTTAATTGCGTCAATATTGCGTTGTTTGCAGACTTGCAAATTGTCAACTTGAACCAAGTGCATTTTACTATTAGCAAATTACAGCGGTTGTGGCAAATTTTAGCTTTTGCAAGTTGCAAGGTTGATATCAGTTTTCAATTCTTTTTCCGCGGTCTCCATCATTCAGTGGAAGAACGTGTTAAAATAAATGATAATTCGGCAGGTGATTCCCCAAATGCAATGTGTTTTTTTTAATGTTTAACACCCCACATGTATACATGTAAGTTACGCATACTTCGAAACTTACCTTAAGCATTACACTCAGGCACTTAAATGAAAGATGCAGTACATACATGGTGACACAATGAAGATGAATCAGGTTCGAAAGTAAATTGAAATTATAGTACAAATCGGGACCTGAAGGATGATTGAGGTACAATATGACACACATTTCCTTTGTGATCGGTCACAACCGCCTTAAAAATGTACATAAGTTCCTTGTCATTATCGATAAGTTATTTCTGTTTGGAAATAATATACGAAAAATTTGTATGAAAAACGTCAGCTATTATTCAACTTGATGATGGATTGTATATAAAGACAAATGCAAGGTCATTATATCAACAATAGAACTTGCAAAGAGATGACAAAACGGTTAATATATTTTTTACTAATTACTACTTGTTTGTAAAAGATTTAAATTGTCCTTGTTTCAAAAAATGTTCTTAAAAAGAGCATGCGTTTGTACATTAAATTATCCCCATTTTTGTGTTCAATGAGCTTTCATGATTTATCTAATGACAATAAATGTTTGGGTTTTGAATGCTTCATTTTCAATCCATTTTTCTAATTGGAATTATTTTAATTATGAAATTTATATGCACATTTTTAACGAGGCCCGATCTAGTTGAAAATTACGAAAACGGAATGATAAAAAATTTTAATTCTTTGAAATATATACTTGTATGTTTTATGCTTAGAAAAATTAGAATAAAATTGTGTTACCTTGCCTTTATTGTAGTGAAATGGGGGCACCGTCAAGATGTGGACGATTTTTCGTGTTTTTATACACAATTACATACTAAAACTTTTCAAAAGACAAAGAAATTTACAAATTAAAAAAAATACATGATGAAATTCTTTGTTTTTCACATATATCATGCAATTTTCATCATTCTTATAAAAAATGAAAAGAAAATTGGAGGTAGCCTTTATTGCAGTGAAAAGGAGACATGTCAAAACACAAAATTTGGATTTATTCTATCCAACTACGTATTTTATAGGTTGCAATGGGTTTACATAACACCAACACACGATTGCAATACTGTATTAGTTTCTAAAAAATAAATAATTCTTACATTATGAAATAATTTTCTCGCAATACTTTATTTTCTTCTAAACACGTGACGTTGTTTTACGTGGAAAAAAGGGGTAGAGGGAGGAAGAAGGGGGGGGGGGGTAAAGGTGACAAAATTGCGAGTTTTACTAATATCATGTAATATATAGAAAAATAAAATATTTTGGGAGTTCAATTTGAATGATTTATAGACTTATTTTATTTTTAAAAAACTGAAGATAATCCATGCATATTTAAGTCCGCAATAAAAAGAGTGTGTATAAACACTTCAACATGTTCAAAGAGAAAGACTAAATTCGTTTACTTTTAGTTGCAGTGTTTTTTTTAAACGCACAATTTGAAATAAAACAGGATAAAATTAATGAATCTGTACGAAAAAATTGATCCCTCAAAATTAACTAGGATCCAAAGTTGTTTATTAATTTAAATATTAAAAAATAATAGAAATGCCAGCTATCAATGCATAGTCTGTAAAGCTACCAGGTATGCGAGATCGGCGAAACATTTTAGCGCAATTTGACGTCATTTTAATTGTGACGTTATCGAGTTCAATTGTGACGGCAGTCAAGGGTATTGTGACGTGCATGAGTCGACGCTGCGTTAAAACGTATGCGCAGATCAAGTAGATCGGGCCTCGTTAAGTAATTACTATCAAATGATAGATTTGGAATTCAGATTTCAATTTTCAATACAACTCAGATATATCAACGTTTAAATATGGAAATGTTTTCTAGGGTGTTATGCTGACAATGTAACGGAGGCATATAGTCCATTTTACAAAATGCGAGGGCTTTCTACTTCGGTTGGATTTTGCCAAGAAATTTGCATGTCTTTCAATTTTACTATATTTGCAATAAAGGTAGGTTACATGTACTCCTTGTCTTAAGGAGGCTCATTACACCCACAGTTTATTCTATATTTCATTTTCACGACTTATGATATCAACTTTTTTGTGATTTTAGTCAGATTTAAAATTTTTAATTTCAAGTTTATTATTACTAGAATTGCAGACATTCAGTATCAAAGGATGGACATTTTCTTTAGACATGTCCACATATTGAAAAAACAGGTGTACTTCAAAAAACCGGATATTACTTTTATAAGAAAAAAAGTTTTCTTCTAACAATAATTAATGTCAATTTCTTCTTTATTCGTGTATAAATTATTAGGAAAGTGGGCTCTAAAGAGAGAGACAGAGAATGTATTTTAAAAGAAGAGCATACATGTATGAAAAATTGAATGAAGAATGTATAAACGCAATGAAAATTCCAAATTAAAAAATATTTGGTACAAAAAGTCCACTTTCAAGAGCTATCTTTCCTAATTACCCAATACTCAAAACACTAAGGAACGTTGCAACATTACATCTAAGATAAAGATGCAAGCTTTAAATTCCTCGATAAAGCAAGTACATAAACAACAAGAGTACAGCAAATAATGCAAGTAAATTATCTTTTTTTTTATTTCATCAAGGTTGTTGATTTTAACTCGAATTGCTTCCATACAAACACGATAGTGACAGACTTCACTGCTTCGCTATGACATTGCACATTACTTGTTTGGCGCAATTTTTGGCTGTTGCTTTCTTTTTGTTTCTGCTTTAAAACAATCCTGCTTGGTTTATGCATAATGAATCAATTACTTTGTTTTCAATGTTTCATTATTGCATGTTAAGTTTCATGCATGTAAACCCTCTGTTCACTTATAAAACTATTGCTTGAACCTTATAGAATTTCCGTAACAAATGCATTTTATAAGAAAAAAAAATTCTAGCAAAATTGGACAAAAAAAACATTTCAAACTGTCAAATCTATAAAGGAATAATAGGCACTAATATCATTACGAGTTAGTGTCTTTTATTCGTTTATAGATTTGACATACTGTAAGAAATTATCTCTCTTATAAGAGTATCAATGAACCTTAATCTGTTTCTTAAGCGTTTTAAAGATCTGGTTCATATGATAAAGGTACCTGAACAATACGTCCCACGAGAAAAAAAATGGACAAAACAATGGATGTTTAAGTTTTGTGTTGTACGCCATCAAAAAGTGGTGTAAAGAGCCTCCTTCAACAAAATTTTTAAAGGTAGAATTACAACTAAAAAAGAAATATACTGTAATTAGAAGTGACAGATTTAAAAGTAGTAAAAAGATATGATATATATACTTCCTAAAATTATTATTATTTTTATTTCTTTTGTTTTGTTTCATTTCTTTCTTTTCATAATATGCGTTTTGGTTATGCCATTAACTTAAAAATGTATTTTAGGGTAACCTGTGTAGATGCTTAGAAAAACTCCCGACAGAAAGTGCACTTTTTCCTTTATTCTGTAACGCATCTTGTTCGCAACCTGGTACTCGTAATTACAAGCCATATTTTAACGAATGTGGAGGCATTGGAACTTATTCTGTATATATATCTGGTATGTATAAATAAAATTCATTTAAAAATTGTTACAATATAACATTGAAATATTTATGAAGGAATATGTCTTCTCTTACATACATATATGAGTTCAGATCAGTGATTTGATTGTTTATCTTTTAAAGCAAAAACGTATTGTCACCGTTATATATAAACAACGGATGATTTTTTAAAATATTTTATAGAAACAAGAAATGTCAGAAAACCAGGTATCTTTTGTGTCGCTATACAGTGTTCAGAAGCTTCAAACAATTCATTTTATTTTGAGGAATCTTGCTCTCAATCACACCCTCCAATATGTCAAAAGGCAGATGGTATTTATTTAACCACAATTTTACTGTATTTCAAAACTATTCCCACTGAAATGTGGATAAAATATTGCTGAGTTGGATTTAAATAGTAATTATCTAATCTAAACTATTTCTAAAATTATCTTTTGTTGTGTATTTCATCGAAAGGGACAAGCAATTCCGGCACCTGGTCAGAGACAATGGAGATTTGTAAGTCAATGCCTCAGTCATCCTATCTCCTAGGGGAAGTATTTTTGTATGACGTCAACATGTCCTGCAATTTAACAGGCGAAAAACTATTTAACAAATCTTGGATTGGCGTGGCAAATGAAGTATACTTTGGAAATGATCGAGGCAAGTAAAAAAATGAAATGAACAAGTTTAAGCTGCCACGAACTAAGTTTGCATCAACTTAAATCACCAAACATGCAAGGTTCGGTAATCGGTGAAAGCTCACATATACTTGAACTACGTCACCTCATTAAGGACATACGTAACGCTCCTACATTTAACCTTCTGATTACTTTTCAAGATTTTTTTTATTAAGGGTTATAGTGCCTTCCGATATTCGTCGACCAAAATAAAGCATGCATTACCAAGGGTATTAAACGATACCAAGTGATACAAATTCTGTAGTAATTCAGAGAAAAATCCACAAAAATCACTTAACATATATTCTAATTGTTGTTTTGTTTATCCAAACTTGTTTAAGAATAAGTGTAGGGTAGACTTTACTTTACCGGTCCCCAGATCCGCAAGATCCTTACACTCAGTGGAACATGACGTACTGTAACATTTACGTCACTCAACTAATAAGTGTAACATTTGCACACTATACGACTAATAAGGGTTAGTCTTGCATCCACCTGAGAGATTAGGGTTAGTCCTTGCACTAATATTCGACTGATTTGGGTTAGTCTCGCATCCATCCGAGTGATTAAGGTTGGTCCTCGCACATTATTCGAATGATTAGGGATAGTCTAGCATCTGCCTGGGAGATTTTGTCTAAACTTCTTAGTCCTTACTTACCATCCGCTTGATTAGTTTAGTGACTCGTTCTCTTAAATAAGTTAATAAATCAGTTGTTTTTGTTATTTTTCTAAGGTCATAATCCAGCTTCAACGATATTTCGTTTGCTTGTTTGGATTGAAAGATATGACACTAAGCATGCGTCGCACGTGCTTCGTTCAGAATTATTCTTTGTCGAATTTTTTTCAGTTCCTTTTAATATCGCAATTCTTCAACTCCAGAGAAAAAAATAAGAAAGTTCAAATTACCTTGTGTATGTCCTTATTCATTTATGGTGACTATTAAAGTGACTTAGACGAACGCTCAGTTATTGCAATAAAAACTGGGTTAAAAATTAATCAGGTCAGATAAATAAAATGTTTGAGATCTACCCACAACTCTTGCCAGGAAAACAATGAGGAGTACTTATCACAAAGCATTTGCGAACTGATACAAAAACACTCTATTTTATCGTTCACATTACGATGCGCGTTATCTCTCTTGTTAACACAAGCAAAGCATGTGCACTACAAAGAACTGGGTACGGTATGTATAACGAGGCGGCCCTGTGTCTAAATTTGATTGAAGTTTTTTACAAACATGCCCACAATGTGTCCTTTCAAAATCATTTCATTTTTTGGAATAATCTCATACCGTTTTTTCGCCAGAGGTTTGGGAAAATGGTGCATTTTTTTCAGTAATTACAACTTTTGACGTATCGACGTCATCACGACGTTACTGATCTTAACGTTACGTTAAATAAAATCTGTAATTTCTTTTAACCGAAAAATATTTACTAAACCTGCTAATATTCCAGAAAACCCAATTTGAACTTCCTTTCAATTCATCGTATATCGATGATAGTTTGAAATAGTTTAATAAATTTCAGAAATATAAAAAAATTTAAAAAAACGATTGTACCAGACAAGCTACGAAACTTGATTCATCCAAATGAAATGAGGTGAGTACTTTAAAGTATTGTTCAATGAAAAAGCTATTAACAGAACTTTCTTTTCCGATGCGAACAAATGGCGGCGCTATCAATGTCGGTTTTTTAAAAGTATTGATTACTCAGTCCCTATTTCGGGGTTATATGATATGCCTTTTTTAAATTTTCTTTGATTTTCGATTTTTTACCCCCGCTTGAAAAGTGGGAGGATATATAGTGATCGGGGTGTCCTTTCGTCTATTGGGCTTTGGGGTACCTCTCTTTTATGTTTTGCCGTTAAAAACCCAAAATATGGGTCGGATCAAAAAGTGAAATAAAAGGTACACAATTGCAATATGTTATGAAGATTCAGTGAAAGTTTCATTGAAGTTCACTCAGTGGTATAAAAAGAGTTGCGGATAAGAGATGAGTACCCCAGAGCGTAACAGACAGACGGACTTAAAGCTGGACGGACGTATAGACATACAGATGACTATACTCGTATACCCTCCTGATTTTCAATCGAGGGTATAAAGACTAAAAAACACACGAATTTTCGGGAATGGATCACAGAATTTAATAGTACAATTTAGTAGTACTGTCATACTGGTATAATTTTCTAAAACTTGTAGAAATAAATATACAACATTAAAATATCATGTAACTTTAGAGTATGATGTAGATGGTTTATCAACGTAATTTAAGCTATGGAAGTCTGTGCGTTTTGTTTTCAAAGCATTGATGTTGGCTGTAAACGATCGATCAACGATCAGAGTCGAGTGGAGATCAACAGAAAATAGGAAAGGACTATCTCTACTTTGAAATCAAATTCTTTATATAAACTTGTTCAGTTGTAGGTATTATAATACATGCTGATAATTAGTGACCCCCCCTCCCCCCCCCCCCACATACACACTTCTTCATATTTTTCCAATTTAAATGCAGAAAAAATGCAAATAATCGTCATGCAGAATAACAAATCACTTGCATTTTAAAAAAAAATTTCAAAATTCATTTCACGTCCCTTTTCTTTATTAATCTTTCTATACGCTACATATTGAGACACTTTCGCAGTTCTGTTTCTAATCTATGAAAATTGATATTACTTGTGACTTGTGGGCATCGTCACTACGGCCTGCTTTTTTGGGAGTTGAACTATGTTCAGACTCCTCCCTAGGGCGTCACGCGGTTTCTAGCGCAGTAATTTTACAATGAATTATATAGCGGCCGTCGTGTTGTTTCTGTGTCGGACAATTTACTCCCCTGTGATATTCAATACAAACTCGTACCAGTCTATATAAACTCGAAGAAACTTCCGAAAAAAATAGTCCATCTCATTTTTCTGAATTAATCTAATTTTCATAAATGATTTGAAAGTAAATGAAAAAGAATTTTATTTTACTTAATTTGAATAGCATATTTTTGTCATCTCTCTTGAGTAATTTTTGATTTCCGTATGAAAAAAAGTCCCCGTTTTGCGTCATTTATCATTCGGCAATCCTCAGCTGACTCCACTACGCTCCATTACAAAAAATGCGAGGTCTTCCAAGGAGCAACAACTGGTTTAACTGGTTTGACAGTGACGCGATTGTCTAGATATAGAGATGTAAACAAAGATGTAAGGTCAATGGAACGCCAAGGTTTAACCCAACTTCTTTCAATTTGTTTCAGCAATAAAGAGACAGAACAACGTTTCTTTAAAAAAAATACTGCAGAAAATATCACTGTTAGACATTTATTTGCTCTAACAAGTAAAATGATCTGTTAGTCTGGAAAATTTTTGTCAGACCAGATACATGCAACTCATATTTTTTACGTTGGTAAAGGGAAAAATAATAGCATTAAAGTTTGTTGAAATTCGATTTCACAATTTCAAATAACATTACCTTTGCTTCCTTAATTTCATGAATTTATCAGCATTCGGTTGGTCACGTGTACAACACCAAATCTGAACTTGAAAAATGTATGTACTCAGTATCACCTTATAAAATGTATCATTTGATTTTATTAAGTAATTAAAACAGTTAAAATTAATGAATACATGCGGATGCACGGACACAATGGTATAATAATCCCAATGATCGATCTGTGAGAAAGATCGTTCCTCATGATAACAACTGTTTTTTTTTCTTGTAGTAGCTCGTTAAACTATGTCTGATTTTTAATTACATTTGAATCAAATCAAAATCACAAACTTTAAGTGTCACTCGCGTGGCGCAGTTGGGAAAATAGTTTGCTCTGAAGATTCAAAATAAGGTGTTAATTGATCCTTACGTCGCAGGTTCGAATCCTGTGGGATGCATTTGGAGATAAACTCTTTTGATGAGATTATATAAACCGAAATCCCATGTCGCAGTATGTGCTTGCACAAAACGATCTCTCAATGTTCAATGGTTTTGAGTGCCGTGATAGGTAAAAATTTGTAGATTTACATGTAGCTAGCTCCATCGACAAGTGGTAGTGTCTCAACATGATTGAAAAATTATCGAACGTAAAACAAACAAAATGTAAAGTATTCAGATACTTACTTTTATATAGAAATTACTTGAAATGAAATTTAAAATTATGGAATAACAAAACTTTACGATTAAGTAACATGTATAAAAATAGATAAATTTGATAAAATAGATAAGCACGGAGTTCTATAAAAATTAATTATTGTGTCTGAAAAGAATTATTCATACCCAAAAGAGAATAGCAAATACTTGTTTTAATCAGAGGAAGAAAAATGACAATCCATTGTCTGGTGATGGTAACACCGAATATAAAGAGTGTTTGTTTGTTTCTTGGGACCAAATATATTGTACACATTCTAAAGAGAGTAGGGGGCATTTTGATTCAAATGCTTCAGAAATATAAGGGTAGTGTTTGAGTTTAAGTAATAAAAGGTACTGAAAGAAGTTTGAAACCTACCCACAAAATAGTATTTTCGAGTTTGGAAAAACTATTTTTTGGTGGTGGGGGTTGTTTATTTGGTTTGGTCACATTGTTGAGGTAAGAATTAGAAAGAATAAATCCAGAACTAAACTTAACTGTTCTTGCGCAATAAATATACAATTTTTTCAATGGATGGCACTGTAGCTCTCCGGTCTGTCAACATCTTTTTTTCGGAGAGCTACAGTTCTGCGGCTAATTTAAGAGCAGTCCCATGATCTTGGCTATTCAAATGCAATAAAAATTATCTTTAATATTTCGTGTTGTATCTGAAAGCATGAAACTGTTCCTATACTTACTGTGAGATCTTTCAGATAACAATGTTCAACTCCCATGAGTACGTTCAGTACTTAGATTTTTTTTACAGAGTTTGGTTTGCCATTCCCGGGTTAGGATTTAAGGCGAGATTGTGTTTCTAACTAGATAAGTTTATTTGAAAGTTGTTTTAAAGACAGATGATACAAACAATTTTTTTCTTTGAAATAGATTAAATATCATGTCACAAGTTTAGAAAAGTGGATGGTTCTTAAAAATTTTTCTCTGAAGAACTAGGAAATGAAATAGACTTGGAAAATATTAGTAATATTTCAATGAAAAACCGAATATAGACAAAACACATTCAGTAAAGGTTTACAGGTGAAAATAAATTTCAGAATATGTTATCTTGGCACTAAAAGTGTAATTTAAACCTTAGAAAAATATAGCAAGCCAGCTGAATTTATAGAGGAAGATCAAAATGACAAAAAATTAGCAATATCACATAGGCTGATTTTTAAAATTTAGCTTTTCCTAATAAAATTCACCTGGCTTGGTATATTTTTCTAAGGTTTATATTACACTTTTAGCGCCAAGATAACATATTCTGAAATTTATTTTCACCTGTAAACCTTTACTAAATGTGATTTGTCTTTATTTGTTTTTTCATTGAAATATAACTAATATTTTCCAAGTCTTTTTCATATTCCAGTTCTTAGGAGAAAAAATTCAAAGAATCATCCACATTTCTAAACTTATGACATGATATTAAATCTTTTTCAAAGAAAAAATTTGTTTGTATCATCTGTCCTTAATGAAAAATTCTTTTAAAATATACGTAACAAATGACATGTATTACGTGACTATACAACTTTACTTAGACAAAAACTGATAAAGCATAGACAATTATTTTGCTTCACAATACATCCTTAATATAAATGTTTATGTATATTTGATTGATTTCAGTGACAATAATAATTTTCTGGAACGAATAATCATCATAGAAGGACGTTGATATCTTCAAAATTCAGATCAGATGTGTACCATTTTTCCTAAAGTGATAGTGTACTGGACACCTCACCCACCTTCCCAGCCTTGATGAATGTCAATTTTTATCAATATTTATTTCCCATGACATATTTAATATATTATTTCATGGATAATTTGCTTGAAATTCTTTTAGATCTTAGCAATATTTTGTCTGATACATTCGTTTTAACAAAAATAATTTTTAAAAGCAATTTTATGTCTTATAAATGTCTTAATTAATTTCTGAAAAGTCCTAATCGAGCTAAATGCATCGACTGTACCTAGCGGAAGGGGGAAAAGCAGTGTCTTTTGTCCAGAAATAATGCATGAATATGCGTCTTTTCATTTCTAAAATAACGGATTCATAATTATATTAATATGTTAAAATTGCCTTCACTTTTCTGTATAAAGAAAAGTTAATTACAATTGCCATGGGAACATTTCGTAGTAATTGCCGAAAACGCTCACAACTTTAACCTTACAAAACTTTGCCAAATAATATTTTTTTCATTATCTAAAGTTCTTTGTAAACTACAGTTGCGGATACAGGAATTTAATAACGGGGAAGGGGTCTTATATATTGAAGACAGGGTGTCTGGAGCTGCGTTGAAGCCCCACGGGGGTTGAGGGCACAATCCGGGTTGGGTTCGGGGAACGAATTACTACTAATATAAATGTGTTTCCCACTTTATTTTAGAAAACCAATCATGACCTTGCAGGAATTTAAGAATACATAGGTACATGTTTGGCAGTAAAATAATATTTCGGAATAACTCGTACCATACATGTAGACCTTCATGTTTGTGTTTAATGCTAGTGACAAAAAAATAAAATAAAAATAAAGCATTATATACTAAACTGTACAAAACTGAAGTTAAATGCTTGTTTTACTAATTACAAACATTTTTTTTAAATCAAACGGGAGTGGGGGGACGCCTGGCGCATCGGCCCTTGATCCGCCTTTGAATTGCATGTTTATAGTTTAAACCTGTCTTGAAAACACTGATGTCAACAATCTGATCAGCATGATAAACGTGTAACCTAAATCATACTCAAGAAAGCTGTATGATAATTTTCAATAGATCGTCTTAAAAAAAAAGATTTTTTTTCTTGAACAGTAAAGTCAATATCATGTCCATTATGAAGGAGACGCTCGTTTTAATTAGAGGTACATGCATAAATGTAAATTAATCCTCTGAACCATACTAACTTATGTCGTTATAACTGTTTTTCACTGCATTTATTGATTGGAAATTTTTCATATTAATTCTTTTAATATGGAAGACTAAAGAATGTGGATGTTCAATATGATGGCTCATTATGACGTCATGTTTTTCAATATATTGCGTCATTAAATTACATGTAATGTCCCTTGGTAAATTTTATGGAGAAAAGTTTATGTGGTTTTCATAACATAGAGATACAGACTTAAATAATATTTTTTTGTAAAAGTATAGATTAGATAATAACACTTTTAGATTCAAACTTAAACAATTAATTTCTTTATATGTATAGACTTTATTATGGAGGAAAAATAACATATATCCGAAAAAGAAATATTTTCAACTGCAATTTTTCGTAAAAAACGAACGTGGCCGCACTTTTGTACAGTAATTTTTTTTTCTTTCATATTAGAAACCAAAGTATACTTGTTCTTTCTGCGAAGTTTTGCATATATATTCGAATGCGGCCACGTCGAAATTTAGACTTGAAGAGGAGGAAAAAGTCCAAAATAGGTGAATTCCGGAATATTAGACCGGTTTTGAACGTTATATACACAAAAGGTCACGTGAGTTAAGGAAAATGTTGATACCAATTTTTCACAAAGGGGGACCTTAGCAATAAATTGACACAGTTCAAAATATGCTATCGTGCGTTTAATTTTTGCCGATTTTACAGGGCCGCCTCAGAATACATACCGTACCCAGTTCTTTAGCTTTTTTTAGGTGAACTTCTATAAATTGTCCAAAAATAAACCAAAATGTCAATTCTTTATTCCCATAGTAGAAATATATTTTTAAAAATATTTCACACTCTGTTACTAAAGGTCTTGCAATTGGAGAAGAAGAAAAAGACTTTTTTCATCAATGTCAGCTATGTACGTACGTTAATGGTACTTACAGATATTGTACCCTCATGGGATGCAAAGAAACAGAAAAGGTCTCCTTGATCTGTGTGCAGGTAAATTTCATTAAAGCAAATGGTTGATTCCAATATCTGAAAATTGAGGTGGCAATCTTATACAAAATTGTCATTCGATTATCAATCGATTTTAGCAGGTAAGATACAAATTTGAAGTTTTTTTTTATTTCAAATCTCTCTAAAATATCCCGACTTATATGTAGCTATTAAAATATTATTTACATTTTTAAAAAAAAATTATTTTGTCTCCTAATTAATGAAACAACGAATTTTGGACGCGTTTAAGGACAGATGATACAAACAATTTTTATTTCTTTGGAAGAGACTTAATATCATGTCAAAAGTTTAGAAAAGTGGATAATTCTAGGAATTTTTCTTCCAAGAGGTGAAAAATGAAGTAGCCTTGGAAAATATAGTAATATAGTAATATTTCAATAAAAATCAAATATAGACAAATTACACTCAGTAAAGGTTTACAAATGAACACAAATTTTAGAATATGTTATCTTGGTGCTAAAAGTGTAATATAAACTTAAGAAAATTATACCAAGCCAGGTAAATTTTATGAGAAAAAGCAAAATGAGAAATCAGCAATATTATATAGGCTGATTTTTACCATTTTGCTTTTCCTGATAAAATTCATCTGGCTTTGTATATTTTTCTAAAGTTTATATTACATTTTTAGCACCAATGAAACATATTCTTTTTTTTTTTCATCTGTAAACCTTTACTTAGTCTGTTTTGTCCATATTTGTAATTTATTGAAATATTACTGATATGTCCAAAGTCTTTTTTTTCATTTTCCAGTTCTTAGGAGAAAAAACTCTAAGAATTATCAACTTTTCTAACTTGTGACATGATATTAAGTCTCCTCCAAAGAAAAAAAAATGTTTTTGTCATCTGTTCTTTAATTGCCACATACTTGAACTCTCACATAGTAAATTTTATTCTACATATCGAAGAAAAGTTGAAATTGTGTTGTTTATTAATCAACAAAATTAAGTTTAGAAACCTGCTATTTTTAAGCCAAACAAACTCACAAGCATTGTATATCCGTGCTTAATGATGAGTGCAGAATTTAAGAAATCTAACAAACCCACTGACGTAAATTAATTTTAAAAGGACACGAGTTCTGTTAATTGTTACAGCTTATGTTTCATCAGGTTTGTACAATTTGTTACTCTGAACACATCACTGAGCACGAACTGACAATACCAGTGTGTCATTTTTGCTTTCTCACATTTAAACTCTGAGTTGTTATACGCCCGAATCGATAGATTCGGAGCGTATATTCAAGGTATCACACCGGTAATTGTTTTCAATATATAATTCTATATAGAATAAAAAAAATCGTTAAAAATCATTTATTTGTTTACATGAAAAAATATTTAGTACATGTAGGAGG
This sequence comes from Saccostrea cuccullata, assembly GCF_032062105.1. Taxonomy (NCBI): domain Eukaryota; kingdom Metazoa; phylum Mollusca; class Bivalvia; order Ostreida; family Ostreidae; genus Saccostrea; species Saccostrea cuccullata. The sequence continues at coordinate 36,423 of NW_026923229.1, read as the reverse complement.
TGTTAAACATTTCCAGTCACATTAGCTGACACCAAAAAACAGGGTACTTACACTGCATTTTCGGACTTTTTCCATCTGCAAACAGGGCTACCCTCAAATCCACGTGTTTTCATTGTGTTTATAAGCACCTCGAGTGCATCACAGGAAGTAGCCTCCTATGCCCTAAAAAAAAGTTCCTGTCAAAAACCTTTATTTATTCGCAAAGTACATAATATTTACTAGGCACAGGTACCAAAGCTGTAAAAATGGCTTGGAAGAAAATAGAAAAAAGTCTCAAAAGAAAAGAAAATTAATTTTATATATATGGACCTACATTTGACTAAGTTCATTTTGATTGGTCAAGTACCGGTGTGATACCTATATTGTTTTCGTCCTGTTTATCTGTTTGTCTGTCTGTTTGACTGTTTGACTGTCTGTTGTCAATTTTAACCTTCGCCATAACTTTTGAACCGTGTGAGATTGAGAGTTCTTATTTTGTATGCATACATGTACTCCACTAATTCTAACACTTTCAACTGACACCAAGGACAATGACCTTGTGGCCTTGGCTGTGATCTCTATGATAAAAATATAGTATTTTCGAACTTTGGGCATTACTTTTGAACCTTACGAGATAGAGTCTTTATAATTTGTATGCATATTCCATAACTAGATGCTTACAAATTAAACCGAAGACAATAACTGTGTGACCTTGACTGTGAAAACAGAAAACAGAAGAATTACATTAGATGACAAATTAAAGTCCTTGGGGAATTTAAGTCAAATCTTTTGATACGTTTTTTTTTTTCAATTTAAAATGTCCATTGTCAAGAAAATGCTTCTAAATCAATTATAACATAATATATGTTTCTGAAAATGGAAACTAGAAGGCATAACTGCATAGTTCTGATCATTTAAAAAAACTACCACGCATTGAGAATTAGTCATTTTAACAAATATTAAATAAATTTCTCGGACTAGCTTAGCTTAAAAAAAGGAACTAGAGAAACTCTATTTCTATTTTTTCCAGAAAATAAATTACCAGTGAAATTGGGAGAAATGTTGATTATAATGTTGTTATTATAAATACACTCCCAATTGACTTCAAAATACATTTTTAACACTTAATAAAATGATATGAATTTAACTTTTGTTCTCAATTCCAGTCAAATAAGGACGACACACATCATATCAAATAGATGAAAATATTAATTAGTTTTCAATTCATGCCTGAATAATCCTTACATAGATATTATGCCTAGTATATATATATATATGTTTAAAATTCTGTTTTCGTTTAAGAAAAAATACCTTGAGTAAAAATATTTATTGTTACTGAAAATAATTACAAACACGGCAAATGCACGCAGAGGATTCTTGCGTGATTATTAATCTTGAATAAAAGAAAAAAAATAAAATAAAAGATATACACTATAATTATATACTTGGTCATTGAATATTAACTAGGGTCGTGGTTCCGTAAATCAAAAATAAGAAATGCTATAAGGAAGAGAAGGTTATGTACAAGAAGAATTATCTGTCTATTCACTTTCAATCTTATTCTATTCTCATATTATTGGATTTTGAACACCTCAGTGCTTCTCAGTATGTCCTCAGTAGCCTCAGAAAAAACCTCAGTATCACTCAGTATCAGCTCCGTTCCCTCAGAAGCACCTCAGTGCCCCTCAGTACTTCAACAGTATCAACAGTGCAAACCTCAGTGCTCCTCAGTAGCACAACAGGATGCACAGTCAAAACCTCAGTTCATCTCAGGAATACCTCAGAATCTCAGTAGTAGCCTCAGTACCACTCAGGGTTTTCTCAGTACAACTCAGTACTTCCTCAGGGTTTTGTTGGATTCTCAGGGTCTTTTTAATACAGTAGTATATACGCTAAAAATTGCTTTTTTCGAACTTATTTGCCGCCGGGCGCACAGTGTTTCACAAATTCATCTTGTTGAATTATATTTTTGACAAATGTTTCATTAATAGACAACAAATTATTTTTTTTTTCATTCATGTTGATTAAAAATATCCAATTTCAATTCACAAGCCGAAAAAAGATATAAAATATAAAGATACAAAAAATTTATGACATATCCCACAAATTTATTTCATTGCCACCGTCATTATTACATGTACTAAGTAATATCCAATACACAAAGTATAAAGATAACGAGCTGTAATCAAGTTTAAAAGTACATTTGAAAGGAATGCATGATTGTATTGATGTTTCAGTATATCATGAATTTGTTTTGCTGCATTTGTATCGTAATTCAAATACTTAAATACTGTATTAAGAAGATTATTACATATATTTCAGAAAAAAGTATGCTATTCAATCTTTTCAATGACCACAATTTTTGATAAAAATGATATAAATAATTTTACCATGATTTTCAAATCATTTAAAAGAATATATTATTAACACACATCTACATGTGTAAATAACATATGAACATTTAAAAATCAAGTAATAATGAAATGTTTTTACAATGCAATTATATTGAAATAATTTCAATCAAAGTATGAATTTCGAGTAACAATATAATTATAATATCCTTAGGTTTTTTTTTTGGGGGGGGGAGGGGGGGGGAGGGGCATTATATATCACAATGGCAATAATTGTTCCTACCATCCAACCAATACAGATCAAGGGCAAGGAAAATACTGATATTTAAAAAAATATCACAGAAGTTAGAACAGGTACACAGTACCAATAGAGATGGGATAAGCATTTAATGACTAGTCACATCTGCCATTAACTCTTAGACTTGATCTTGCAAATGCAAAAAAAAAAAAAAAATCTGTCGACTGTTTAGTTGCATTCAAACACGTGAAACGAAAACATGTTTTCAAGTTCGTTTTAAGAATAAATGAAAATAGTTGCATCTATATCATACATTGACAAATTTGGATGTTTACCTGTTGAGGACAGATGATATAATCGAAAAATGGATGCCTGGCTTGGTATCTATTTTAAGGCTTAATTTCATTGAAAATTATGCAAATAATAACTTTCTACAATGTAAAGAAACTGATGTAAATCTTCTATGATGTTCAAAATTCTACATCTCTGAAACAGTCCTTATTTATCCTTAAAAGTATTTTTCACTTCAAATCCCATTTTTGTTAAAAAAAAAAATTGAATTAAGAAATAACTGTCAAATTTTTCGATTTCATTATTTGTCAATCAATCAGTTTGCGCGAAAATTTGAATAAACGCAGATACAATCAGTTGAACATGAAACATGAAAAAAACCCAGCAAATACAATCTTAGAGTTTTTCATTAATTTTGATTGTATATGATGGTATGTGTTCTGCAAAATATTGTAAACAGATGGATCAAGACACAGAAAGTGAATCAACTTCCGGGTCAACAGCTATGGTACGTACATCAACAGTTGATTCTAGCCCAGAAAAATCGAAACTTACATCAGATTCAACACAGTCAGTTCAAACCATAATACAAGCAACAGAAAGAGCATTTACGGGAAAACAAAACACAACAACTGATTCTATGGTAGGTAACTTTTTTCTACTTAAACAGACATTGTCAATATAAAACTACAATGCCTATTACAACCAACATCATTGTCATTAGCGAGTTGTAGATTAGATTATAAGCTAAATTTAGCAATTCACTCATTTACAGCGTGAATAATTCCTAAGCCTTAAAAAAATTATAGTGTTTTTTTTTATATGAGCATGTGTCTTGTTTATAAACAGATGGATCAATACAAAGATAAAAAATCGTCATCGCTGCCAACAGATATGGTTCGTACATCAATTATGCAAGACAAATCACAACCAACATCAAAATCAACACAGACTTCAACAACTCAGAGCATGAAAGTAACATCTGAAAGTTCATCTTCTGGAAAACCAAACACTACAACCGTCTCTATGACATATTCTTTAACTAATACAACAGACATTATAGAAACCATAACGCCAATTCCAACAAGAGAGAGAACAACTCTAGTAGGAATGCATTCAAATGGTAACTTGGCAGATATAAGCAAAGATTACATGATTTAAATTTTGTCTTTTTAATACGTTTATGATTTTAAAAGAAAATGTTAAATATTAAAAGATAACGATGAGGCATCTAAAACCACTATTCCCATTTCCATTGCTGCTGTTATTGGGGGAATTTTCCTGGTCCTTATTTTCATATATTTGTGGTGAGTAAACAGAAATCTCTTCTTAGAACATTTAAGAATTTTAATTTTATAAATTTCATATTATTCGTTATATGTTTGAATTTTATTATAAATGCATATTTTGAATAAAAATAATATTTAATATATATTCCCAGTAACTTTTTTGTTGTTTATTTTTTTTCCTGCATTACTTTATACCTAGTACATTCTTTTTATTTCTTCATATTATATTTCTAGCTATTGGAAGAAGAGACACCAAACCGGCATACAGACAAAGAAATCAAAACACGAACAAATAAAAGTTTCCAATGTTGCAGGGATTGTTAACGCCGCTTATTTTACAATAGAACTGAAGGAACAGGGAATTATATCATCAGATATGGAAGAAAAAATAGAAAATCTGTACACACAAGCCGATAATGAAACATATCACCATCTTCGAGAAAAAGATTCGAGTAAAAAGAAATTTGATAATGAATGTAATTATGACACAACAAAGAACGCCATAGAAAAGACGGAGAAATATATTCATTACAGTGAAGGTACATATGATCGTCTTGGAGATAAAAGATGTAATACAATTGCAGATGATACATATCATCATGCATGTACAGTACAAAAGGATAGGTCCGATTATGACGTCACAGAAGTAAGGAAAAAGTATATACTTGACAGTCCCTATAATCATTTCGAAATTATCCCAAATGAAAATGACACCGAACAGGACATGATCAGCAACCTATCTGAGACACAGAATGAAGAGCATACTTATTTTATACTTGAACAAGACTAAAAAATAATAAAAAAAAACTACGTTCTTTGGATGTTGTTTACACATTTGTATTTGCTTTGAAACAAATCGTTTTAACAGTCTTTTTGTTCTTTTTAACAGTCTTTTTGTTCTTTCATTTGTAACAACAAAAAAAAAATAACGTACATGAATCTAATACTTTTCTTAATTTAACAAAATATATAATTAATGGTATTAAAAGGATGACTTAAATAAAGTAATCTTTTTACCGTATCCCTCATGTTTCAGTGGGTATTAATAATTTGACTATATTTCACTTCTATTCCTTACTGTCAATGTTATTACTTTATAGTATTTAGTACACCGTTTCGATAATCCACTTATCTTTGTGTTGAAATGTTTTGTTACGAAAAGAATAAATAAAGTAAAGCTTTAATAAAAATTTTTTCTTAAAAAAAAGTATAAATAAAATTGGATATGTTTTTCAAAATCAACTATGGTAAGCAATTAAAATCTTAAATATGTATTTTTCGATTTAAGCAAGAGTTATTAACCATTTTTCGCCATTTTGGAGATCAACAAGCATACTTGATTTCTTTATGATACGACCTATTTAAACTTATTATGCAAGGCAATGGTTAACAAAGCCTTCTGTTTTCCTACTGTTATCATTTTAATTAATTTTGACCAACTCTAGTTCTGTTCTACGTTTTTTTTTCTGGTTGTGATACATACTAAATATTTAATAAATAATTTCATTTTAGTGAATCTTACCAAGATACCACTTCCTTCCTTTAAATTAGCTCTGATAACTTGACCAGATGACTTTTTTGTTTACGTTCGAAATTGAACGGTCGTATTCAGAATGTTTCGGGCATACTCGTATACGCAATGCAAACTCAGCTTTCAATAAACCTTCAAGATACTGAAAGCTAAATTTCTCTAGATTTTTGGTAGTATTTTACTATAGACTATTTACCAGCTATGTTATAAATGTAATTACACAAAATGTCGGATCGCCGGACAGCAGGATCCACTACACCCAAAACCGTTTTAGCAAGTAGCATGCTTGGATGGTCATAATCATGCTATCGACACACCAACAAATTAACAAATACATATCTCATATTTTAAAATGTTCTATTTAAAAGTGTTTTTTTAATCAACAGTCAACGATATATTTTCACACTTTTCATGAATTTGTCAATGTGTCTTCATCTAACACCTCCTTCACCAATAAAATCACCACTGTGATGGGATATAAGACTAAGGATTCTTGTCACTGTTAGTAAAGTTCATGATGTCTGAAATTATAAAACTTAATAGGAAGAAACCGTAACAAGTCCGTGTAATTTAAAATTGGGGGTATTTTCAACAGGACTGACCGAATTTATCAACTATCTGCTAGTTACAAGCGTAGACTGAAAAGGGAATGCGGATGTTGTATAATTTTAGTATAAAATGAGATGCCTTGAAATTCCCTATTCAAATTTCCGGATCATGTCAGCTTGACACACAAAATTGTTAACTACGTAACAATTTTTGATTTACACAATGTATAAATTATTGAAAACCATGGTCCTGAAGCAGGAATATCAACAGTCTCCTTTAACCTCATCATATCGTAGTTTTATGGTTGATAAATTGATCCTTTCATTCTACAAAATTTATCAGTCATTCAATTACCGATACCTCATGTCCAGGCAGGCGTTGGCACGATAAAGAACCATAAATGCTCAATGACCTTAAAGAATGAATTCAGTTTAAAATTTGAAGCCCTTCATCGGTGTATCTTGAGCTCACTATATCATTGAGAAACCGTTGAATTGACCTTCAAAAATGCAATCAATCAATCAACCTTGTCCCCCACTCCCTTTCTTGATTTGTTTTAGTAAAGAAGGTTATTTGTTGGAATTCCCATTGGCACCAATTGCGCTCCGTTATTAACAGACTTATTTTTATATTCATATGAAGCAGAATATATGCAAAATCTTATGCGTGAAAAGAAGAAAACACTTGCTGTGGCCTTCAACTCGACATTTAGATATATCCATGACGTATTGTCAATTAACAATGCTAATTTCCATTCCTACGTCGATACGATATATCCTATTGAGCTTGAGATAAAAGATACCACAAAGTCTGACGCCTCTGTTTTATACTTGGATGTTTTAAAGAAAAGACGTTGATGGTACTCTAACAACCAATCTAAATGATAAACATGATGACTTAACTTTTCTATCGTCAACTTCCCTTACTTATGCAGCAATATACCTTCATTTTCTGCATACGGAGTATTTACATGTGTATCTCAGTTGATTCGATACGTAAAAGCATACTCTATGTATGAACAACTTCTAAATCGAGGTAAATTATTGATAAGCAAGTTGATGACACAAGAACATCAGCAAGCAGTCTCGTTTAAAGTCATTACTGTAAATCACTATTTGTTCGCGAGAACTTTATTTTCGCGTAATTACGTGAGACAATGTGCTCGCGAAAATTTCATACTCGCGTTTAATAGTATTCCTTAACATTATATAGAGCAATGACCACAGTTCGTGAAAATTTTGTCTAGCTAATAAAGAGTCAATAACTATCTCGCAAAAATAAGGTGTCGGAAAATTAAGCGATCTACAGTATATCGTAAGTTTCTATGGTCTATACAATGACCTTGTCAACAGATACAATTTATCATTGAGTCAAATGCTGATGGGAGTTTTTCATACTAATTGTTAGACCAGTATTTATAGTTACACTGAATGAACGACGGATTTTCCCGTTTTTTCCAATTACGACAAGGAGAACACGGCGGATGTGACCGATCAGCATGGGACGATCACTTTTCCATGGCACCTGATCCCACCTCTATTGTTTCGAAGGTCCGTGGTTGCTTTGCTCATAATTTGTATTGCTTTCTGGACTTTGAGATAGAATACTAGTACTGTTCGCTATCTCCATAGCTTTCTTAAATAATGATTAAGGAAGGGTATACTGAGTCTCCAATTTTCCGATTAAATTACGTCTGAATAAATCAAACATAAAAAAAAAACTTTTGGGATCATTTGAAATTTGATCTTTGTGTTACGTGTAAATTTAATTAAATTGAATAGAGATGTAGTGATATTTTTACTCTACGTTTTTTTTTTCCAATATGATTGGAAAAAAATAAATGTGTTATTGTCATCATTCATTTCTACCGAAATTGCAGTTTACTGATTCCGACTTTGCATGCAGCTGATCTCAATTTATTGAAAAGTTGACAAAAAATATTTGATGAGAGATATAACTTCATATTAGAAAAATATAATTTAAACCGATCCGATAATTCATTCTGCAAATTCCTTAATCAGTCGTTTTATTCACATCTTGCATCCATACCAAATTTCGAACACTTTGAATGTCTCAAAATTTCACTTGTTTTCTTTCCCATGATTCGAAAAAAGGTTTTTAAAAAGTAATTTCCGGCCTAAATAAGGTTTTGACCACAGTTATTTCATTTATGCCTTCCTGTTTCATCGTGACCGAAATGTTTTGCTCAGTAATTGCTCATTTACCCTATAATGAAGTAGCAAAAAGACACAACACAAGACTGTATTTAAAAGTTTACTCAAATTGAGATAAAAAATTTTAAAATCATAAAACGTGTAAAATACATACATGTAAAATCCAAAACTATGATATAAGATTACATAATCAACTATAACTAAAAAGACAACAAAAAATCATGCAAAAACCTTTCAAGGTAACATACACATAATCTCCATAATGCAAAAATACAAAGTTAGCTTGGCCTTGTAAGGGGTCAACATCCCACCAAGAAAGAAGGCACTTTCCTACCCCATCGAGGCCAAGCATTGGCAAAAAATCAAATACATGAAATATAAAAACAAAGGAGACAAGAATTTATATCCTCCAGATCTGATATCAGTATATACAAAATGTATCCTATTTCATTGATCTTTTATAGATCTCATGCACATGCAAACACGATAAAACACCCAGTCCAGTTCAAAATACCCATAATGTAGAGCAGGGCTCTCAAAGATCATCAGTCAATTTTAGTTTACATCTGCTAAATTTCCTGTCTCTGATTCAAAGATTTCCATCAGTAGTATTTCCCAGTTCAAGGGAACCTACATGTAGTTACAAATTCTCCCACAATCAAATTTCCGTGTCACACATGAAAGACTGTTTTAACATGTGAATGCATATCTGTTTGGAAGCAAAGGTACATGTATATTTCTTTTTAAAATTTTATTTAGTCCATGTGTGTCTAATTGTCTCTCTGTCCGTCTAGCTACATGTATCTGATTACCAGTCCGTCCGAATGCTTTTCTACACAATTTCCTGAAAAGTCTGAAAATATTTGCTGATTATTGATATGTCAATGTAATATCTAGCGTTACAGAACAAGTTATAATTTTGCTGTGATTATATTTTTTACGAAATGCTAACTTTCTTAATTTTAAAGAGATTCTAATGTGGTTTTTTTTAATTTAAGCGGTAGTTGATTTTTAGAATATTTTTGCTATGTAAGTCTAAAATATAGAGAACTGCTTTAAAATCACTGAAAAGTTGAAATTTTAAACTTTGTTTGGTTTAAAGCATGAAAATTGACAGTGTAACCATTCGAGTGTAAAAGATTCTGTTTATTATGTTTATTTTTGTTAATACACTGTACTTATGATTCAGAAAAATAACTAAAACCTATAATTCTGACGTAGTTTATCTCCTATCCTGTACACAAGATATCTTTAAAATCAAACGCAACAATATATAACCTATGCATTTTAAAGAATTGCCCAAAAAACATTTGATTCAAACACATTTGCAAGAAATATTAAAATGACTTATCAATTTATCCACTAAATATTTTCCTTTATTTCTTATGAAGACCATTGTCACTAATCAGAGCATGAACAACTCTAAGCAGGCCGCGTGCGTAGATGCCTTGAACAATGTCTGTTCCATCACTTATGTATAGAATGACATTCATTCTAAAAAAAATATTTCAACAAATCTAATTTAAATTTTAATAATTTATAATGCAAATGTAAATATAAACAATTTAATCTTTCTTTGGTTTTAAGTATGGGAATTAAAGTCGCAGGAATGGCAGAGAAAAAAATATGCTTCCCGGGGTTTATGTACTTTTTCTGCACCAGCTGCGACATTAATTCCCGTACTAACAAACAAAAAGAGCATTTTATTTTTGAAGTCATGGACTAGCATGTTCTGATATTATATCATTTGTCATTATTTTCCTCTTGACTAAAATAACTTTTTATATGTGCATTTAGTACGATATTAAGTTAATTTCCTTGTGAAAAAATCTGTTTCCTCAAATATTTTGCTAAAAAGTAGTTATTTTAATTCAATTTTATTTGCCTGTATTTAATGATGCTAATTCAATAGTTTATATTATGCTTAAAGTACCGCAACAATTTTCAATTCTTTATCAACGTGCATTACTATTTTAAAAGTAGAAATGAATAAAACATTGAAAACAAATAATTGCCTCTGTGCATTGATACTTCCCTTTCGGAAATAAATGATAGAAAAATATTTTACAATACACTATATTATAACTGTTGCACTACTTGCCTTTGAAAACTTTTCCTTGTACCTTGTGAGCTATATTTAATTTATATAATATATGAAGCACTCATGCATTGTTAACAAAGTGTGCATAAGCAAGTTTACAATTTCCAGATGTCAAAGGTGGAATCAAATGTGATCAACCAAAGCCGATTACAACAAACATGTCTAAATTTTCTCACACTTCCGAACAAAGAGTATTTATAGCCTTACGTCAAATGCAAAACTATTTATTAGCCTGAAAAGACATTTGTAACACACTGCAGTAGTATATATTACATGAATGAGTTTGCAAAATGACGGCGTCATTACAGCTTCCGGTCTCGCTTCGATTTTTAGTGATGTATTTCTGCGTCAATATTTTAATATTCACGATTCAATTTTATCCAAAAGAAATAATTTTTTTATTCCATGTAACCGTATCTTATAATTTTTGGGGTCATTCCCCTTTGATAAACAATTTTGTAGTCTGCCTGGAAACATGCCTTCTCACGGGATAGAAATGACACCCCAATTAGACAGAAATCATAATTAATTTATCTTCTAAATTTGTCTGGAATTAATTGTCGAAAAATACAGACATTTTTGAAGATGGTAAGAGAGCGATAGAATGTAGAAACATGCCGAGAAATAGGTGGGGGATTCTAGAAAAACAACTGCGCGGGATGACAGGGTGTTCGTTTGAAGTGTAAAGTAAATAATAGACCGACTCTGCAGGACCTTACGAGTAGATTTAACAAATGAAAACGATGCCAAGTATCTTCTCGAACAGTAAGTCGAAGATTGTTTGAGCTTGGTTACAAACGTCACCCCATTTCCAAAGCCATTACGATTTCTAGAGTTAACGGTGCGAAAACTGTTACATTTTGTAGGAGAAAATTACACTGGACTGTTCAGAACCACTGGTCATCAGTTATAATTAGTATGTTTTGAAAAAAATATGTTTGGAGACGATCCAACGAGAGAATGCGTCAAAATTGCTTGAGTGAAATATGCACGGCAGTAGTGATGTTTTTGGGTGTATTAAGTTCTTTGGAGTTGCGACACTTGTATGAGTGGATGTAGGGACGTAGCATCCGGGGGGGGGGGGGGCAGGGGGGGCCTGGCCCTTTTTTCCCCAACAGAACCTTTACTATAGTAAATGTTCATTGATAGGATGGTTGTCCCCCCACTTTATTACCATAGTATAGTGATAGGAAGGATTGGAAGGAAAAATTGAAAGTGATAGTAAGTTGGCTTTGAAAAAGTTGGCCACTACCCCCCCCCCCCCCCCCCCCCCCCCCCCCCCCCCCCCAAAGAAATAGGATTTTCGAGTTTGGGCAACAACTTTTAATTTCCGTTTTTTTTTTTTTTTTTTTTTTTTTTGCTTGTCAACATTTTCAGGTAAGTAAAAAAAAAAAAATTTTCTCAGGTTGCCCCCCCCCCCCCACTTTCAAAAACGATGCTACGTGCCTGGGATGGTAATATTAATACAACTAAATATATTTCCGTTTTGGATGGTAAATGGCCAGTTATTACAAGACATTTTGTTGACAGGCAGTGGATATTTCAAGACGACAATGCACCTTGTCATGTTCAAAATCGAGCTCTTCAGTGGAAAGCAGAGAATGATATTAACATCCTTCAGTGGCCAGCACAAAGACCTGGCATTAATATAATAGAAAATGTATGGAAAGTTCTAAAATTGAAATCAACGTTTAATGAACTCAAAAGCACTGATAACAGTAAATGCTTCGTGTCTGACATTTGAAGTAGCCTCCCGGTTCATTGCATTAGAAGTCCTTATAACAGTCTACCCAGGAGAACACACACTGTGCTGTGTTCAAGAGAACAGATTACCAAATATATACTAAGCTTTTTAAAAAATGGAAATTTACTTCGTTTGATTAATAAACACCTTTGAAAATTTTGCATTTTTTTTATTTACGTTTACAACAACAGCCATTTTGAGAACTCATTCATGTCACACTACTGTATATAGAGTATGTAATCTGAACTAATTGTGTTAAATGGAATAGTCACTGCACAAGAAAAAAACTCTTTCCCCTCAAATAATGTATTTATTGGTTGATTGACTGTACATTGTTTTACGACCCGTTCGAGAATTCTTCACTCATATTTAAGGAGTCAGGGACAACAAATTAACCAAAAGTTAAACACTAGATTTTACCTATTTTTTTAGATACGGTATCTTAGGCTGTCAACTATCATTCGGCAAAGAAAAATTTTTTTTAGTTAAAAAATTTGATCATTTTTGTATATCTTTACATGGACCATTCCTTTAAAGGAGATCGAAATAGTCTGAAAATAACTGCAACCCCCAGCCTCTTTAAGGCATCTTATGTATACATACAGTTTAGGGCTTCAGATCTGGATCTTAACTCGGCACTATGGGTCAGTAAGCAATGAGTCTTAGCTTTATAGTGCAAACGCCTACATGCACATGATCATGAACACGGCGCCTGGTGAATTTAAAGGTCTCATACAAAGGACCAGCCACTTTTACTTCAAAATACCGATCGTTTGAAGGACTAGAGTTTAAAGGAGTAGATTCAACCTCTTTTAACCAACTTAGCTCAGTCACGACCGTTATTCGAACACACAACCTTCCGATCACGGAGTTCCCTCTCTAATGTCTGATATAATGAAATATATTTTCTTCGCGGGGACTATTTATTTATGTGTTGACTAAGTGGTGGTGTACATTTTTTGACCCGTACACTTTTTATCTTCATGCAATAAATAGTTAACATTTTATCAACAGTTTTCATTAGATTTATCCCGTTGTATTATCCATACCTTGTCACCTAATCCATTTGCAAACACTTTCAATCAATGTCAATATAGCGACTTCTATTTGCCATTGATGATAAAATGGAAATTTCTAAATAGTTTTTTATCAAAATAATTTTATTATTTACACACACGACCAATTTTAACTAAAGAACTTTAAAATAATACATTTATCATTTTATTTTGCACTTACCATTGCATGATTTTTAGTGGTGCTCAATCACTTTAAAAAATTAATTCGCAGGTACCATATTTAGATTAACTTTGCTTTTTCTTGTGAATGAAACATGCGATAATAACGAACAACATTGAAGATCAAAAGACGATAAAACAATAAAAAACAGGAGCAGACCAATTGCCAACACGGACCATTAAATCATCATAGGTCAAATCAGGGGCCATGGACGAGTGAGCATCCCCTGTCGACCGGTCACACCTGCCGTAAGCTCCTTGTCCTGACCAAGAAATAGCGGAAACATCCGTCGTCAATTCAGTGTATAAATAATGGACTAACAATTGGTATGAAAAATGTCCGTCAGCATTTGATTCTATGATAAATTGTATTTGCTGACAAAGTCATTGTATCGACCATAGAACTTACGAAATGATGACTTTAAACGAGACTGCTGAAATTCAACTGTCTTTTCCATTTATTAAATGATCAACTTTTTTCCACTCATTGTAATACTTATGTTCGAATTTGCACTTTGGAGACAATGACTGTATTTTAAAGAAAACATATAATTATGTACAGCTGAAAGGCTCTTCGCTTTCTAAATGAGATATTTATCCCTATCTAAATAAAAGCACTTAGTCGGATAATCAATAAAAAAGCATTTTATAGTGCGGAACATACATACCAATTTGACCGTTCAAGAGCAAATAATTGTAAAACATATGGGAAACAAGTTTTAGAATTAATTTTCCACATGTTCTTCCTACATTTGTATAACACGATATTTACAGATGTATACAAGAAAAAAAAATACAATATATTCGTTGCGAAAACTTTTATTGGCAAAGTTGTGCACCTTGGCGAATCATTTGTTTATCAATCACTATTGATCAGTATCAAGTAAGTTTAAAAGTTACTTAATTAATATTGATTTATTCTGCATTGGACAATGTACACTTTACTTGTATGTCATGTTCTTACAGAATACTACATTGATCTTAGTTTATATAAATATCATAGAACTGATACTTGATTTAAGAAATTCATCACATTATATAAAAGTTTGTAAAAACATATGCACATGTATGTTCATAATTATAAGGATTGTTGTCCGCTTCACTCTATACTGATGATTCTAATTAAAACATGGGATTTGCCAATGTGACCAATCGAAGTTAAGAAATTATGCTCATTATTGTTAAAACCTTTAATTGAAAACAAATAATAAACCATAATTAAGACTGTTTCACTGAACATCATGAACTTTAAAAATGATTATTTTTTTTTTCTTTCTAGACTAAAATAATATCTCGTATGCGTGCATTTAGTACGATATTAATTTAATTTCCTCGTTTTAAAATCAGTTTCCTCAAATATTTTCCATTAAAAAAACCGGTTGAAAACAATATTTAATAGTTTAATTATATTTATATGTATTTAATGATGTTTATTCATTATTAAAAAAAATTAAATCACGTCAAAATGTTCATAGTTATTTCTTTATCAATGTACAGTGAAATGTATTATTTTTAAAGTAGAAAGATATAGATACATTTAAATCTTAACATTTGTTTCAGAATTTCATACATACTTGAAAAGATTTCAATAGGTTAATCTTGTATCTAAAACATGTTTTCCTGTATGTTGCTTAAAAAAGATTTCCAGTTCTTAGAAACCAGAACACTTCCATTTCATTAAAAATAGTTCGAGTCAGCTATGGAAGTCAATACATGTAGCGATATTTGATCACACTATTGTTCTATCACGAAATATTAAGGTTTTTTTTTTCAAATTTTACACTCTGCTGATATCAAGATCTAATTTCATAATGTCAAAAGCATACTTTCTGCATATGTGTTACTTTATAATATATATAGGAATATATGCTTGAACATCTGATCAACAAATTGTAAACATGTATTCGTTATATTTTATGTCCCAAGAAAAAAGGAATTTGTCGAGTAAGATTAAAAGAAGAAAATGAGTATTATATGTTTTCTTGCTTTTGTTTTTAATTCATTAGTGAATCAGTGATTTTCTTCTGTTGTTGTAAATTAAAGTCCACAAAAACTACCCAAATATTGAATGGAGTTAAGGGAAATACATGTATTCATTATGTCAGCTTCAAAGAGATGAAATATTGCTCAAAGCAGAGTGTCTTATTTTTCTTAAATTTTAAAATCCCGTAATACTGTACATGTACCCCATGCAAAGAGATGGATGAATCATTCATTTATGATAAATATTAAGTATGTCAAACATTTTTTAATTGCATTTTAAGATAGATGTTTAAGGGGACATGAATTCCTTTGAGGGTTGATGTCAACGTCCATAGGTTGAAGTCAGTGCATTGCTACTTCAATTTAAATACATGACAAAATGAAAAAAAAACTTCTTTCGTACAAATGGTCTACCCACTATAAACATGTAATGATGATCTTCAAACTGCCTGAAAGGTAACTCATATTTCAACTCCTCGCAAAAAAGACCCCTAAATTTTTGTTTCTTGATTACTCTTGCTGTTAAAATATCAAGAAATTGATTTTTTTTTAAACAAACAATTTGTATACTTGTTTTTGTTTGAATAATATTTTTTTTTTTCGTCTGCCACAGCAAAGAGAATATTTTGAATTGTTTTGAAATTTATAAAATCTAAAATATATTATCATTGATTTTGCTAAATTTTACGTGGATTCAAGAATAATGGATATTAAGTGTTTATCCTTATCCTCCTGTTGGAAATTGCCTCTTAAATTTTAAAATCAAATGTTACCAAGGAGAAAGAAGAACAATAAGCATAAATATTTATCAAAATCATCTTCTGTAAAACATCTTCTTTGGTAGAGGTAACAACTTGTGCTTTAGTTAGGGACGAACTGCAATAAGGGATCTTGGTTTTTAGAGACTAGATTTAATGTGAGTGACATACAGTTACTTTATTTTGTAAAATTAACATTACGTCGAGGCCGTTTATTTATGGTACTGTAATAATGAGTGAAAATATAAAGTGGACCGAGATGTAGGGTTAAAATGGAATCAGCTCTCCTCCCTTAAAAAGATAAAAACGAAACACGTCTTATCCAATATCAAAAGTGACCAGGGGAAAGATACACGTTGCAAAATACAATAGGTACAGAATCATTTGAATTCACCCAATTTCAAATATTCCGTTATTAAAGATTATAGAAAAGTTATCTAGGCTTCGGGGATTATAAAGCATTAATTGACCCAAACCATGTTATATCGAATAATCTGGCCAAGAATCAGAGTCATTCATTAAATATCCTTATCTAATTTATTGCATTTAGTTATTTTTAGTGTTTCAAATGGAGAAGAGTACTTTTAACCTTTTAAGATAGCTTTTTTTAATCAATAACAGGACTCTTCCATCAGAGGAACTGGACTATTCAGGGTACCATTTAACATGTAAAAATGTTTCAACACTTATGGAAATATCAAACAACGAATGTGTTAATTTTTACAGGTTCGAATCTCTCTCTCTCTCTCTCTCTCTCTCTCTCTCTCTCTCTCTCTCTCTCTCTCTCTCTCTCTCTCTCTCTCTCTCTCTCTCTCTCTTACTCTTGCCTACATATTTAAAACAACTCGCCTGTACTTTTAAAATGTTTTAAACAACTAATTAAACTGTCTTGTCCTAAAGGCAGTTTAATTTTATATATTTTATTTGTATTATGATCAAAATCATGGTTTTTTGTCATTTTTCATGCTAAAATGTCTGATAAATAAACAACTTTTCTTTGCCTTCAAGGAGAAATTGCCTTTTATTGCAGTTGTCTTCACGTGTGATTATTCAATATATATAAATATTGAGAAAATAAATGGAATAATCATTTTAAAACGAAAGCAAAACAGTGTAATCACAATTAGAATAATTGGCATTGAAATCATCTCAGAAACACGAAAAAATAACGAGGATTCGAAAATGTAGAAAATCGTTATTTTGATATTTCAAGGTGAGGCGTTATTAGCCAATCCAAACTGCAAATTTGTGCTTACATTTATAATCCAGCGACTCTTAAAGATTTTATAGGATACTTTCTAAAATAATTGTAGGGAATGCTCTTTTTAAAGTCATTACATACTTTACGGTTCGTCGGCATCGGTGTCAATGAAATTATAAGATTGGACGTCAATTATTGATTGATGGATTGATATATACTGTTTAACGTCCCTCTCAAGAATATTTCACTGATATGGAGACGTCATCATTGCCGGTGAAGGGCTGCAAATTTAGGCCTTTGCTCGGTACTTACTTTGAGCAGGGAGGGATCTTTATCATGCCACACCTGCTGTGACACGGGGCCTCGGCTTATACGGTCTCATCCGAAGGACCACCCCATTTAGTCGCCTTTTACGACAAGCAAGGGGGTACTGAGGACCTATGTCATACTTTATAAAAATTGCTAGAATACTTTTATTTTGAGAAAGAAACACTGCCCAATAACCTTTTAAAAATGCTTTGAAATGAATAAGAGCCGTCCTTAAAACGGGGTGACTTTCCAAAATTGAGTTGTCATAAATTGTACGTGTATTCAGGACGAGTTTTCTCGGGGTAAATTGCCGCTGATTAATAAACCTAAAAATCTTGTACTGTTAGTTACTTTTAGAAAAAAATATGCATTTGTGATATTTTTCTTGTTATTCAACTTATCTAGCTTGTTATCTTGGTGTTTTTGGTTTTTCCTGGTTTGAAGCCCAAGACAAATGTCATAGAAATGGAGAAAAAATGGCGCATCGTCCTGACTCTAAGCCAAGCACATCTTATTGGACTCCATACCATAAACGCACTTCCCACTGGATAGGTAATTTAGGTATGCTTAGTAGTAATTAATATTATATAATTATAGCTTTTTGATGAGGTCAATCCCTCGTTATA
Organism: Saccostrea cuccullata; assembly: GCF_032062105.1. Lineage (NCBI taxonomy): Eukaryota > Metazoa > Mollusca > Bivalvia > Ostreida > Ostreidae > Saccostrea > Saccostrea cuccullata. The sequence goes on along the minus strand of NW_026923229.1, from coordinate 18,064 downwards.
TAGACCTTAGAGAAAGCATATCGACTGAGCACGAAGTCTATATATCGAGGAATTGTACCATATCAAAAGTATACAATTGTTTTATTATCTTTTATCAGTTAATAAGAAATGTCTTAAAATCCTTCTTTCTTATACTCAGTACCTTCTCATATAAGGCATCGTTATGTCATTTGCATTGTGACGTCATAGTACTGAAAACCAGCTGCAGTATCTGTTTTTAAAAACATCCAGTTTATAAAGCCTATTGTTGCTTCACAGAAGAATGTTTCCAGTTCTAGAAACAGCAGATTTATAAAAATTTTCAAAATAGAAACATCCAGTCTGTAACACTTTCTCATAGTTGATCATGTGATCCAGTTTGAGCCAATCAGATAGTTGGAACAATAAAGAAAAATAATAAAGAATACCATTGGCCGTATTTTCAAAACAATATTGAAAAAAAAATTATGCATGGGTAGCGTACATGTACTGGAAGGAAGCGTGTATTTTCAATTTAGTGGATTATATAATAACTTAAGTATTTCAATATCATTATAAATCAATAAATGAGCATCCATTGTTATATTTTCTAAATACCATTTACAGTACTAGTGATGTGTATCTCATGAATTCTCAGAACTTAAAATAAAAAAAACATCAAAAATTTCATTTCTTATGATTTGCCAAATATTTTGTTATTCAGCAATCATTTCTAATTAAAAAAAGGGGACTTTTAATTTTACTTCAATAACATTAAAATGCAATTATATTCTTACTCATACAACGGCAGTTCATAAGAACGTGCACGTTTTCAAAATCCAAATAGAAATAAAAAACATAAGAGATGTAAATGAACATGGATACCCTTCCCCCCTAGAGGCATGTGCCTATGTTCTAATTGTGCATTTATTTTATAAATGGCATTGAGTAGATTATAAAGTTCTTTATTTTGTAATGTGATCGACAAGATAAAAATGTTTTCTTTCATTTACGTAAGGAGACTTACTACATACCTTATACAATGTATAATAGGTACATAAATGATTAGATTAATTTCATATCTTAATTATACTAAGGATTTTTTTCAAGTATAATTGTGCAGTGCATGTAGCAATGGGTATAGTTCTTCAGCCTAATTTGTTAATAAAAATATAGTTGTGAAATAAAACAGAGCAATTATTCTACTCAAAATAATTTCCTTTAAATCCCAAACTTTTATTTAGTTGCTTGAGTTTCTGATTGGTTATATCTATGATGTTTTTTGGCGACCAGGTGTTCCAACAATCTATTGAAATTCCCATGGGTACTAATTACGCCCTTTTATTGGCAGACCTATTTTTGCATTCATATGAAGCAGTATTTTTGCAAAATTTTGTTGAAAAAACACATCTGTTTCATATATTTGGATACTTACCTTTAAAAAGACTTTAATTTTAATCTAAAAACTAAACTTTATGATAAACGTAATGACTTTATTTTTTTTATCGTCAGCTTCCCTTACTTATGCAGCAACATACCTTCATCATCTGCATAGAGAGTTTATATATCTCAGTCGATTCGATGCAAAGAGCATCTTGATGAAAGCAAGAATATCAGCAGGTTCTATGATCAATGGCCTTGTCAGCAAATACAATTTATCATTGAGTCAAATGCTGACTGAGGTTTATCATACTAATTGTTAGTCAATTATTTATACACTGAATTGACAACGGTCTTTTTTCACGTTATTTCTCAATAATGACAATGAGCACTTGCGTGTGTGACCGGTTGACAGGGTATTGCTTACTCCTCCATGGCACCTGATGCCACTACTAATGTTTTGGAGGTCCGTGTTTGCTTTGCTCCCTCTAGTTTTAAATTGTTTAATTGATCTTTTGATGTTGAATACTGTTTGTTTTCTCCATATGTTTTATCATGTCAGACTAAATTATACAAAAAAAATTCAGTTACTGTTAGATATGAATCTAATATTTTGCAGGATGTTACTCAGATCAAGATCTTTCTTTCAAAAGAAAGAACAATTATTCCCTGATTGTTCCATCACCTGGATTATGTCAAGAAAGATGTACTAAAAGAACGCCGAGCACATATCTGTTTGCAATCATGGTTTTTGTATACTCTATAATGTGTTAACAGCTAAAAGATGTTCTATTAAAGAACTGTATTCGGTAGTAATCAATATTTGCCCCCAAAATCAAACTTTGACGGAGTAAAATTTAATTATGTTTTAAAACAGGGGGATTCATGCTGACTTTAAAGTACTGAATGTTTTCGTCAGCAATGACGTCATATGTTTGAAATGACGTCAGGAAAATGACGTAAATCTAAAATTTCCATCAATTCTATAGAATAATGTAAAATTGCGTCAATATTTTAAGTAAAAATAACCGAGCGCAGGTGTGTACAGGCTCAATATTTTGATATAATGTGTAGAATAATAATATCAATTAAATATGCAAATATTGTTCCTGAACAGACATGCGCTCTATAATTTCTATCAATAAAATTGTTGAAATTTTGTCCATTTTAACCTTTTTCTGAAAAATGATGCAAAATCCGACAAGTTAATAACGTCATAAAATAAAAAAAAAATTGTCATTATAACCTATTTTGAAACTAAAATATGTTTTGTTAATTTATATTTTTCATACAATTTATACAACACATTTTAAGAATTTTTCAAAATTTAATTTTTGTGGGGGCAAAGATATGCAATATACCGAATATAGTTCTTTTGAAATGTAGGATATTATAAACAAGTTTTGGAACAATAATTGTACAATCGATTATGACTGCTGCTCATAAAATTCTTTTTTTTTAATGAAAAAGATGTGAAATTTCTGATACAGACACATTTAGATTACAGCTACTTTTGCGACAACAATACCAATAATTTGTATCACTTTTTTTTTTCCTTTTTTAAATTCACTTCATTTACAAATTCTATCTTCCAAGGTAGTTAATCGCTTAATGGATCTGAATTTGAGTTTTTTATCTATTTTATATTAATAAATACGATTTATTACCTTTTGTTCAGTTTTAATTAAGTGAATAAAAGACCTGGACTTACTATATTTTAGCATAATAAAAATACGAGTGAAAAATACGCGGTTATGTTAAGGAAGCATATAAGTCATTTTTCGGGAAATTTAGACTTTTTAAAGAAAATTAAGTTTGATAATTTACCAAAACCACTGATAAGCGGAAACTATTATTATCTATTGCATAGAGATAAAAGAGTGTCTAACGCAACAACGTGCACAATCACCACGGCATCAAGTGACTTCTATTAATAGCCAAATTTCCCTTAATAAAAAAGCTAACAGAACAATATCCTGGAGTTTAATCATTTCTTTGAGTAAATAATGCTTTTGAAAAACATCTATTTTGCTAAAAAGTGCTGCTAGAATCCCACTGTCCCATCAGTAAAATAATTATTCCACACATTCGAACGAAACCTTACCCGAGGTTTTGTATTTTTTGCATATGAACCGAGATTTTTCGTAAAACCATGCTTATATATAACTCGGGATTCTAGCAGCACTTTCAAAGTTTGTCAGAAGGCAAACTTTCCATCTGTACAAATCTTATGTGTTGAAATATCCAGCTTATTGTTTTTCTATTGCATTATTTTTGTCACAAATGACAGAGGAAAGGCCGACCGGGATACGTATATAGCTGACTGTCTTCGAAAGAGAATATAATCGATAAAAATAAATTAGCATACCTGGTTTATTAACTGAACTCCATATGAATTTCACAAAATATACACGATATTTGCTTTTTAAATCCATTTTACGTATCTTTGTACATGCCGTCATAGCCAGATTCTCTTTACACGACATGATCAATTCCTATGTTACTTGATGTACACATATGACGTCATCGGTGGTAGATTTTAATTTAAATGACAGAATACAGCATAACGAAATAAGAACATTTCATTTTTATTAATGTTAACACGTTTCTATACATTTTCTTGAGTTAAATTACATCTCTAAATACCAGTATTACGAAAACATGTGTTCTAAAATTAACGTCATCTCGCCAACTATGACGTCTTAATGTAGCACTGATCTAGTCAAGATAGAATATTTTGTATGCTTCCTTATTCCCCCTGTGTAATCATAAATAATCAAAGTAAAATGCATGTTAGCTTATTGTAAGATATTGTAGATGCACCTAAATGAGAAAAGAAACGTCATCAAGATTTTAGCAATGATATTGTCTTGCAACGATAGACATCAACTATATACATGTATTCGTTTATCTTCAAATTTTGCACCATATAAAAATACCTAAATTATTGATTTAGGGAAACGTCAACATTTTGAAATTATTAAGTGTTTCATTTTTAGCCAAATATATATATTATATTTATCGTTAGAACAAATCATGCATCTGTCTGAATGATCCTCCCAAGATCCCATCAAGTCAACTTAGCAACTGTAAATTCTGCATGGAAAACACTAAATTCTCATTGGAGCAAGACTGTGATGACAAATTGCCTTTCAGAATATTCTTCTCCAGTAAGCAAATACCAGTCACACTCAAATCACTTGATTTTATATTTAATTCTGGTAAGAATTTAACCAGGCTCAATACAATTTATATTGAAGTTTGAATCCATATTATCTATCATGAATTGATGATTTTGGCTAAAACAATTCACAAGAACAGTTGTACCGATGTATACAAATTGCAATAAAATGATAAATAAAATTTACATATTAAAAAAAAATGTATATTCGGTTATGTAACCAAAAAACTGACAGAAAATACTTCGGAAAATTAATTGCAAAATGCGGATAACTATGGCTTAGTTCCAAAATTTCATATTTTGGTGTTTCCTTCCAATTATCGAATATATTTAATTTGACGTATAGTTTTCGTCAGAATTCCTTATTTACATATATTTACTTCCTTTATATAGTTTTAATTCAAAAGGACTTCAATTTATCTGCATCAAACTGTGACAAAACAAATAAATGCTGTGAAATACATATAAATCGTATGAATGAACGAGAAAATCTAAGTGAGTAATTTAGTTTCTATATTTTTTTTCTATTTATTATGAACATAAAATCAACAAGTTACAATCGCTTAAAAAGTACTTTATTAAATTTCGCTTGATTATACCTGTCTATAATTATGTTAAGTAAAAAGATGTAATCAAACTGTATATGATTTCTTTTATAAAAATAAGATTTATTTCTTAAATATATTTCTGAGAAAAGTCAAGAAAGATTATACCTAAATGATCAATGTTCATTTTCCTTGATTTTTGTGAATTTCTCTATAGAACAAGTATTTGCATTTTTTTTTTTACTTTTTTCACGATTTTTTTTTATCTAGAACTGCTGAAACATCCGTTAAGGAACAGGTCCAGTTGTATAGTTTTCATAAGGCAAATTTATACAGCTTTTGATCAAGGTGTTTTTATTCTCTATGTTTCCTGTAAATACACTTTTAATCTCAATTTGGAAACTTGAATTGATTTGATTTCGAATAACGTGTGGCACGTCTATTAAGATAGTAATAATTAAAGTGCATGAAACATTTACAATTGCAGGTGATAAGTTTACCGACTTCGAGAAATGCAAGAATTCCTCCTGTCAACAGTGCCGTGTAAATGGATGTCCATTTGTTGATTGTTTTGATTGTGTGGATACAGTTTTTCTGCTCAGAAGTATGATTAATAATGTTTTTATATCATTCAAACAGTGCAACATGCAAAACATGAATGTCCAGAAAGAGTTTCGTTTTCATACAAGAAGCGTAATTTGCAATAATTATTATCTTCTTTAATTATCTGGTTGTATAAGTTAAAAATGATGCTATTCAAACCAGCAACCATGTTTTAGCACAGTTCTGGTAAGTGTTTACTCTTATGTCTGTGGTATATGCGCCAGGGTTTCAAAATATTAAATAATTGCAATAGACGACATGCGAAGCTGTGTTTTGAAGGTCGGGTCATTTGATTTTCATGAATATTAAAAGAAATTTGTGACAGTTACACACTTTATAGCTTTCGTAAACATCGAGCACAGGTTTTTTTTTTCAAAGTCGAGATCGAAATATAATGTGTATATTATATTTATAAAGGATGTGTGAAAATATCTTTGTTGAACAACCTTGCGCTCTATGTTTTCTACATAAAAGTAACTTGATTTTGAATCTGTTTGGTGAGTACATTTACATAGAATTAACCTCTTGTTGACCTACTATAGGTAATAAGTCACGTAAATCTATACCGTCACAGGTGAATACCTCCGGAAAGCTTGTTTATTTTATGAGGCTACACATGGAGCTTGTATTTGACCAGTACAATTAACCAATTTCATTTTTTAAAATCCAAAACAAAGTTCTCACTAGACTTCGATGAATATCATTTATGTTACACTGTGGGCCTTGATGATTTTCCAGGACATTTTTCTTAATTCTAAGGCGTGTAATCGTAATTTTCCTGGGCATTGCCATTTCGAAGAACACACGAAACAATATATATGTACTAGAATATGTATATAAATACACATTTAAACATTTCCTTCCGGAAAAAAACTAACAAAATCCACGCAAACTATTCCAAAGAAGTTACAATTTCATTTAATATAAACAAATACATGTACACTATACTAGCTTCTTGAATATCCAAAGAAACTTTACACTTTATCCACGTTTTGGGCTCATAAATTCGGACAAAATATTCGAATGTGTTAACAGAATGCAACAGAGAAGATAATAATTAAGTTCGGATTTCATCTCCCAATCTTGTGAATTTTATCATAAGACAGAAAGAATCCGTGTGAAATATAATGAATAATATTTCTTTATTCCAGCAACTGTATTTGAAGTGTATAATTATGTATTTGTACACGTCATGCATTGATCAATTATCGATAAGCAATGCAGAATATTAAATATGTACAACATTTAGCGCGAAATTCAGAAATACACAAGTCATACATGTCAGGAAGGTAATATCAGGGGGAGGGGTGAGACTTTGTTTCGGAGATAAATCTTACCCCCCCCCCACCCCCTTAAGAAAATTAAACGCCTTTACGCTGTACGATATGAATAAGATATATATACACATTGATTTTAATTTTTTTCAAATCAAAATGAGTAAAATTTTGTCTCCTACATAAACAATTTTTTTTTTCAAGTTTGGAAACTGGGTTCCTCTTTTTCTTTCGCTTTATCAAACTTTTTTCTATGTATTTTTTTTTCTATTTTTTCTCAAAACAACAACTAAAAATTCCTCGAGAACGAAAAGAAGAACCGCACCCACTACAAGTTAAAAAAAACGAATAATATGCAAAATAAAAGATAAAAACAAGCATTAATATTATCATATTTATCCTATCTCAAGCTACAGCTCACAATGTATTTCTTAATATAGTACCTTATTTAAATGTCTCCGCCCATTTTCTTGTAATAAAAAAACATGCTCTGTTCGAAAGAAAATGTTCCGGAATTTGTATGTGCGGTAGGTGTTGGAAAATGGATTGTATTTCTTGATATTCAATGTTACAAATTATGAGTCACCATCATTTTGATTAGAAATACTATGTTATACATCATGAAAATTAAAATAATGTTGTAACTTTAAGTATATTCTGTGATATAAGGGCGAACAAAGGAACCAAGCTACTATACTTTAGTGGAATACTCCTTTTTAGAAAACAATGAACTGACGTTAAATGATTTTCTTTTCAAAATCTTGATTTGTGCATTCATATTTTTAGTTTGTTCTCTTTGATTCAAAATCCATGCAATAAGTTCTTGAGAAATATTTTTAATGAAAATATGAACAAACATTCTGTGTCTTATTTAACAATGAGATTTTACGTCTATTCTTATTTAGAAGTCCCGCAGTTCCGTCTTTATTTCCTGAATCTAATATCAAAAGAGGCATTGAAAGATTTTATTTCAGTGTATTTCTGACGAATGATTACAATCTAAATTTTTATCAGCTTAAAACGTTTTCGTTCACTCTCTAGACCATATTTACCGCTCGACCTGCAATGAGCACAACACCAGAAAGGGAAACAAATCTTACCACAAACATATACCACAAACAAAATTGGATACTAACGTCAGTTACAGCATTTATAAATCAACCAAAGACGACAAAAATCAACAGTGAGGTAAAATAAAACTCAAAAAGATTGTTTTCAACATGCATATAAATGATACTTGATTTTACAAGATAGTCTACTACTGGAGAATAACATTTTTTGCAATACTTTATTCCTTCATAAATTTGAAATCTACAATATCAGTTGTGAGCCGAGCATATAAAGATCTCTCAAAATCAGAAATGGGATCATGATCAGTTGCCACAAATGAGTGATGATTCCCTTCAAAAGGCCACATCTGCGTCGTGCCTTTCGTCACGATGAGCTAATCAGGAAAATCTATAGACCATTCAATGTGAGAAAATGGGCTACCAGTTCCTTTAACATTTTACTAAATGACTGAATAATGTGACATAAAACATTTTGTCGACCACAAAATTTGAGAAACGTTGGATTTACAATTTTTAATATCGTTGTATTAACAACATATTTATCTATAGATTATCTTATTTTTAACACATATACTTAAACAAGGTAAGGTGACGATAGAAATATTGAATCAAAATTAATTATTAAACTGATAACTTTTTATTCCTTATTCCTTTTTTAAATAGACCGCAGTTCCTCCGCATACTTCATTAAATATATCACTTGAGGGTAAACCAACAGTCATAACAGACCAATTCTCATACGCAGCAACAACAATGAATCAACTGAAAATAAAGGAAATTAATGGTAATATTACATTGCATTGGAATAACTCGACAACGTTAACTTTAGATTTTACAAATAACAAAAAAGGTGCATATTATTATCCTTCACATTCTCTTGATTCTCATACTTTTAAATAACTGTTCTATTAAATTACGTTAAATGTAAGTACATGTAACACGCGCAAGATGATTTCTTTGTATTTTACTTGACGTGTTTTTTTTATTACTAACAATAATAAAAATATGATTGGGTCACATCACACCCCGCATGAACGATTGACCAATATCAGCCCTTGGGCCTTCAGCCCTCCGGCTGATATTGATGTCTCGGGCTATTGCTTAATATGGTAGAGAAAAGTGTTTGTATCATTCAATTATATTTTATACTAAGTATTGATTGAAATTTACTTTTACATTTTAGGTACTACATAACAGCTAGGCCAAAATTTCCCTCAAATTGAATTTTCTGAAGCGTTGATATTTTGTTCTAGAATACAAAATCTATCTTGATATATCATGAAAAAGAAATTTAATCATATATTTTTGCACTCACAGTTAGAAACATGCCCTATCAGACCTCTGTAAGAAGGTTCTGGAATCAGACATTCGACTTGAGAATGAGCTTTTTTACAAAATCATCAATTACATTTTAATTTATTGCACAGTTTTGTAAAGCAATTATCAATTAAAATTAAAGACAACACTTCTGATACTTAATTTCAGTAAAAGTATACTCGTCTGGTAAATTTGAGTAAAAATAGAACATACATAGAGTTATGCTTGAAATTTCACCATTGAAATACGTCACAAAGATCGAGTTAGAAGTAAGAATTGGTATTGCGAGTTAGAATTGGTATTACGTCACAATGGTCGGATTCGTAATTCAGACTATTCTGGGTTTTAATATTTCAAAGCGAATGTCATACCGGTTAAATAAACTGCGCTAAAAATAATGCCGAGAGATAACAAGGAAAGATTTATTAAAGAATCTCGTCAGAAAGAAGGATTAACGATGGGAAGAGAGAAAAGCAAAATACGTAATAGCGGTAAAGTGAGTAATAGTGAGAAATCTCTTTTGTTTTGTTTATTTAATCATTTTTCTTTATTCATATATTAATATTATTATTTATGTTGTTTGAATGTCCAAGCATATGTATAATTGATACCTATGTTGCTTACTTGATATTAAGTTTTTTCTTTTCTGTCAGTACTAGTAAATGTTAGGTACTTTTCTGTGCTTTATAGATGTCCTTACTCGTGAGAGTCATATATTATATATTTCTCTCTATTATTATTCATTCCATCAGCATGTTCGATTCAGTGCTTACTAGAGTTACAATAATCTGGGGCGTATTGTACTTTATATTTCTTTTACCTGTGATAGTCATAAGTTTGCAAAATAATTTATGTTGCTTCTTTATTTCTTAGTTTATTTAAATGGCAGCTAGTAACTGTGCTTGTTTACCCTTAAAGTGTCATTTCAATGGTTCATTTAAATTATCTTTTTCTTTTTACTAGAAACGTTTATTTTTACAGATGTCGACAATCAATACAATTTACTTGACTTACTTGACTAGTCTTAATCTTAAGAACATATACATGTAGTTGGAACAGATCACAAATATTTCGATGGTGATAATGGTGTTGACGATACTTGCCAAATCACAAAAAAAGTTGTATTGTCGCAAGAAAATGAAGAGAAGAAGTCCCAGTGGCGCAGTCGGGTTGTGAATTTGGGCATTATCGCAGACGGGTTGAAGAGCTATCAACTATGCGGTCATCCACTCAATAACTTGTTCAGTTGTGTGAGCGAAAGAAAGTTCTCCCTAGCACATGTTTAAATTGCTAAATGTAATTTTTCGGAATGAGCACCTAAACGAGGTACCAACAGACGGAAAACACAAAACACGAAGTGGTGTTAAAATGTGATTTTATTACTAAATTAGCGGCAGCTTGGTAGTGTTAAAGTTTCTCATTTGACACCCCTTTCCATCAAGAATTTGTTTATAACCCTGTATAGAACTGTTGCTCTTTATTAATTATTAAAATGCAAATTTAATGCCTTTTTTAGCATAGTGATTAATGAAGGACTTTGTGAAACTCAAAGCGAATTGTTTATTGGCTTCTCTGAGCATTCCTACAATTACCTTGAAGAGTCTGAAGGAGCAGGAAAGAGAAGTTTGGAACTAGCTGGATTTAATGGCTGAAGAAAGTTGTCTACAGATTCTTTGCTGAGAAATTAAAATGTGTTTTTATATGTTTTGATATATTTATATGTTTTATGTGTTTCATGTAAAGAAGAATCTGATAAAGGAGTTCTTTGTTTAGAATAGACCGTTTCACAATACCTGCGGTACTACTCTTTTGCAGGGCAAAATGATACATTTTAGCAAAATATGACGAAAAGCTTTTTTTGATATACATTATTTAATTATTTATGAACAAAAACTTCGGAAAACGTTTTTTTTAATTTGCCTTTCAAAAAAGTATTGTCGCAGTTATCGTGTAGTGGCTACATCCAATTACTTTGTATCGTATAAGGGAAAAATTATTCTCATCTTATTATATTATTCATATTTTAAAAAAGGAAAACTTTTAATTTAAATATATTTATATTTATATTTTCAATTGTGTAGTCTTGATATATATATTTTTTCTTTTTCTTTTTATACATGATAACTTATGTTGGGACATGTAATGGATTAATTTTGGGAGTGAAAGGAACCTTTCAGCCAGTTTTGATGGAGCATGGCAGATTCGGGGCACAGGGCGAGCATATAATAGCCTCGCAAGTATATTTACAATTATACAACATACTAAAAATTCTATTATATATGTAACAATTTGTCACTGCAATGCAAAAGTTGACATGAAAGAATAAAAGTCATTATAGATTATATTATATTAAATCAGGCAATCCATCGTTATTTGGGGAGAAAACAAAAGAAAACTTATTGGGAGTTCGGAAATGGCCAAGAAATGTAGAATTTATGCAGCAGCCAAAGTCAAAGCAGTCCACCAAGAACACACAAATGCAGTGTAAACTGGACGGATTCTTCTAAAGCGATCGAATCTGCAATGGCCTGCCAAATGCTACGTTGAAGATGAAGGAGTAAACGTATTAATGTACTTAATGGTATCATCCTATGCAAAGCTCAGTGATAATTGTTATGTTCAGTCCATATTCAATTGTTTTAATGAACACTTTCATCAAAAAGACGTTGGTATTTGTATGAAAGCTTCTCATCACCATGTATTGTCTACTAGGTTCAAATGCAATTTTTCCTACTTCAGGTGACAATTTTAGTAATGGATAATAATTTTACAATTCTTTTTAGCTCACCTGAGCCGAAGGCTCAAGTGAGCTTTTCTGATCACATTTTGTCCGTCGTCCGTCCGACTGTCTGTCTGTCCGTCCGTGTTTACGAGAGTGCATTTATTGGGTATTTTTCATGCCAAGATTGTACTTATTGGGTACTTTTTGCTTATTGGGTATACCCAATAAGAAGTGTCGCTGAATATGCTTAAAACACCCTAATTGGGTATTTGCAGGTTAGTACCCAACAAAACTTGGACACGACGATTTGTCCAAAAAAGTGTCCAAAAAAGTTGCTTTCACGGACGCACCTTGTTTTGTTGTTTCAGTTTTACATTCGGAACTCTAAATTCTCGAGAGTTCCGAAAATCAACTTCCGTTGATCCTGATCATAACAACGTTTTTTTTTTCATGGAGAGAAAAAATATGGCGACTAAGAACATGAAGAAACACTTAATGTCAACAAGATTTTCTGATTTTATTCGATTAACATTTATCCATTGCTGGTTTCTGTTTAAGGAAAATAGATTTTAATGTAATTTTGAAAACAATTGTGCACAAAATTAAAATAGATATATCGGAACAATTAATCCTAAGTTGCACTTGTTTGTATTTTGAATTTTCTCTGTCTTTTTAACTCTCTTGAGGGCGAAGAAGTATTTAGTAAATGATCGTATATTGTTAGATAGTCTTTAATAAATCGAAAGTGTTTATTATTTAATTTTAAATCATAACCAGCTAAGTATGTTCTGACAATGTATATTGGAAAGGGAAATGAAAATTTTAACAATCGTGTGTTCATAAATCAGCTGTAAACAGGTAAATTATCGGTTCATGTAGACAGTATTACAATCGCAAAGTGAGCTGAGATGATGATAAATGGGATAATTGACAACAACTAAATAATTGTACGTAAGTTTATCTCATCTGATATGCAAATTAAGAGATCCATTGTATTACTGAAAAACTTTCAGTCATAACATTGCTTCTTTCTGTCTTTGATTTTGACTGAGTGTCTGCTTTATTTTGATTTTTTTTTTTAAATTATTGTTTTTGTTATTTGTTTTAATTAATCTAAAACAATACTGAAATTGATATAGGGTTTCTATAACTATTTCACATGATGGGTGTGTAATAAGCATCGCGTTACACCCGGGGCTTCCATTTTTGAGGATGGGGCTAGTGGTTTTCTGCACTGAGGAATCCCCTTGGGCTATTAGGAATTTTAAAATACACATGTAATACATGAAAAGCACCACCGGTATTTTCACTCTTTTTTGCTATTAAATTCCCTAATATGGAAATATTCCAGACAGCATGCTCATATTATCCATAAATCTCCACAACTGCATCCATTTTGCAGTACTACAAGATTGATTTACTTAAAAACGATCTTTTATTTCCTAATTTGAATTCTTCCCTTTCCTTTGTTTAAGATAGCAATATGTGCTTGTACATGTATGCCTCACAGATATCTCATTATTAAATTATATACATTTACTCAATCAGCTCAATAATAAGTGTCATGCAATTAGGTAGCGTTTTTTAAAGCCATATATGGCGTAACTGATCAAAAAATATATTTTTGAAAAATACAAAATTAAGTAAAGAAATATAGTTAATACATTTAAATTAAAGCTTTTCATACAATTCGGAACACGGAGAACACCTCGTTTCAACTAATAACACGATTTTATCTTCTCTGTAATGTGTTATTTAAATCTTTTGTACTATCTTCCGAGTCGGAGAAAATTCCGAGAATCTAAATTAAAATTTGATATCTTTCTAACGCAATTGACTTAGATTTTGAAATTTACGGAAAATTTCTATCTTTATCATGTTTTTATAAATTAATGATACAAATAATAAGTTCTTATAATTTTAGTCTAATAATTTTCATTGTACATACGCCATATATGGCTTTAAATGATTCAAGAAGAAAACAAAATGATTTTTGCTTCGTTTTAATTAGACAAACTAGTGAATGACCAGAAAAGGAATATTTAAAATCTTTTTTTTCGTTTCTTTAAATCATAAATTTATATATGATTAAATTTTACTAGCGAAAATTAAATTAAATTTTGATTTTAAAAAGAATCATCTGTAGTTAATACCCTGACTTTTTTCACGATGAACTTTTTTTCAATGTTACTTTTTAATTTTTGCCTCTATATTTGGGCTTGTCATTTTTTACTCGGGGATGTTAACTTTATTGCCACAAAGCTGTGGATTAGTACTTGATTTCCTTTACTGCACAGCGATGACTATGATTTAATAGCACAAAAAGCTAATGGGTTTGCGTATGTGAATTTATATGATTAATGCTTACTTGTGATTTTAGGATAACTGGAGATAATGATTCCTTTTTCCATTGAAATTTCATAAATATTTTTCTAAGTATTATGTTACAATAAATTGGTTTAGATTTTTTTTATAAAAGTAATCAATAATTACAATGGAAATTAAAACCATAATCATGTTCAGAGGATTTTCAATATGTAACAGGTCAAACAGGAACTGCAATTGTGAACATTGCAGAGAACACACTCATCAGAAGATGACCCTCGGCCCTCAGAAATAGGACAATTGTAAGTAATCAGTAAAATGAACAGGAATACTTCATGCCAACCATAAGATTTTTAGAGACATTTTCCCTTCTTAAATTAGAAGAGATAGAGGGAAAACTTGTACACATTGTACATGCATAACTCACGGTGTAGTACCTAAACGGTTGCTATCAGAAAGAAATGCGCGTTCTTTGTTGCTATCTGAAAGTTGGGCGGTTTCTAGTGGAAAAAAATGGATGAACTTGCAGGGGCGTAGTATCCGGGGGGGGGGGGGGGGGCAGGGGGGACCTGCCCCCCCCCCCCTTTTTTTCCCAACCTTACTTACACTATAGGAAATGTTAATTGAAAGCCTGGTTGGCCCCTCCACTTTTAGAAATGTACCGAAAATGTAGCATAAGAATTGGTACTAAAAGTAGTTGACACTGAGAAAAAAGTTTACCCCCCCCCCCCCACGAAATAGGATTTTCGATTTTGGGCAACTTTTACCTTTTTTTTTTTTTGCTTGTCAACTTTTTCAGGTAAGTAAAAATTTTTTTGTATTTGTAAATATTTTTGGTTATTTTATATTATTGTCCAATTCGATAGGTTTCTGAAATGCCAGAGCTTTTTTATTAGGAGAATCTTGTGTTACGGCTACTATTAGACAACGGCACCGGTAACTATTGGAAAAGGTTTAAGTTTTCAAATTTCATGAAATCACATCCTCAATTTTCATATGCTATGCAAATTATAGTTAAAGAAAACTATCATATATATTCTTTCTAAAAAAAATTGACTTGTCATGTATGTTACTTTCGATCATAAATTTAATAATAATGACAAATTATTCGTATATATTTATATGTATGATGTAAATAGTTGAGTTTGTTTGTACATGTACCCTGTACACAAAGGCTTTGGAACAGGGGGAAGCTAAGCCTTCCCACTTTTTTGCAAAGATACATGTAGACATACTATATGCACTGAAAACTTATGCTAATTTTTTTGTTGGTGTAGCCCCCACCCCCCACCCCCTCCCTCTCCCAACTTTCAATTTGCTTCCGACGCCTATGGCACATGCACACACAAACACCCTCACACACACATCTGTTTTGTGTTATCCATTAGACCATGTGATCATTCAATTCATTATAGTCCAGCTATGTTATTGTGCCAGATTGATTAAATTTACGATTTGGAATTTTAAAATTTTAACAAAATTATAATTATCGATTCACAAACCCCGAGAGATAATTTATCACAAATATTTACGCAACCCACCTCTACAAATCCAAACATAAACCTACATTTAGCAATCTCTTTATCTGATAAAAAAAATATGAATTGATAAATGAATAAAGCTCACATAAAGTTATAAAGTTTTGCTGCCCAACGTCGATAATTACACAAGTACATGTAGAGTGCACAATGTACATAAGAGTAAAACGTGGACACTCAGGACAGTAACGTATGTACATATTAAGGAGCTTACATTGATTACGATTTATGTACGTAGGACGTTCATATACTGTACATGCACAACGGTAAAGCACGTTGAAGGTAAATATAGGGGGGAGATCTGCTCCTCCCCCCCTTTTTTGTTTAGAGAGTTTTCTGTGATTGAAAAAAAAACTTTGCTGTAGTATTGTCAAAGACTCCCAGAGTCACATTAAGTCTATTTACAAGACATTTGACAGTAAAAAGAAGTAAAAAACATCAATATAGAAACCACAATTTCTTTCGTGGCGGGGAGGGGGGCTTGTCTTTTTTAACCTATATAATTTAAAGAACTCTAAAAAGCCTAATGAGGCAAGGGGGGAAAGGGGGTCGATGTTTTGAATATTGCATGTTAGTCGTAAAACGAACCAACGCATCACCGTACTCCGAAAAAGAAATATGGAATTAGAAATATTTGACAAAGCTTATACTTTGACTTTTCTAGATATTATACAAGTTTAAGTGCACATGTAGGCTACAAAAATTCCCAAAGACTCTAACTTAAGAAAGTGAAAGAAATTATTGTAAAAAAAAAATAAATAAATAAAATATAATATATGCTATTTCAAATTGATTTACTGGTCCTTTCGCAAAGCCTTCTTTTTGATTTGGGTAGCAATGCTTTTCGAAGATCAGCTCTACTTCGCAAAAATACGATACATTCGATTTACAGACGCGTGCTCCCCCCCCCCCCCTCCACTTTGTTCCAAGCATAACCTTTACTTTCTAAAATGTTCATTGAAAGACCTGTTTACTTTCTTCCAAGCATAACTTTATCTATATTGAAATTTTCATTGAATTCCCTTTTTTATTGCAGTATAGTCAAAGAAGGGTAGGAAAGAAGTTTGAAATTTTTCCTTTTTTCCATGTCAGCTTTTTTAAAATAAAGATTTGAATTTTTCTGCCCCCCCCCCTTTTCAAAAGTTACACCCCTGAGTTAAGTTGGAAAAAGTCAACTGCATATATAGACGTCTTATTTCACATGCAATTTGGGGTATTAAAAATGTATATTTTTGACATTTGCTGCATAAGTTTGTCTCATATCTCTGTTAATAAGGAAATTTTCAAATAGCAACCGATGCGATGTTTTCAGTTATAAACCGGTGCAATATATGCTAAGACCCTGATAGCAACCGTAACTTTAAAAAATCGTGTTTCATCCAAAAATCTCTTTCAAAATACACTTTTTAAATTTTAAAAATCATTTCTAAGTATTATTATAGATTGACTCATCTTCATATACCAAAATACCCACAATCTGAATAAAAGCATGAAAACTGGGTATTTATTGACTTATAATTTGGTACAGGCTTCGGAAATTTTACTAATTCTAAATTATTAGACGGCTATTCTTCAAATTACACATGACAGCATCTGTAGAAATACCTTACTTGTTACGTGCACCCGGACTTTTCAGAGACTATCTTGATTTGGGGTCATTTTTTTTTTTTTTACAGTTTTACAACTTGTTCCAAGAGTTTTCAACATATTTATTTCTGCTAGCAGCCGTACAATTTTCGAATAGCAACAATGAATGCGATTTTGTTCCGATAGCAGCCGTTTAGGTACTACACCGTGATCTTGTAGGTGTATTTTATTTAAGGATCACTACTTCATGTCTGATGTGCTGAAAGTTATTCATAATCTGTTTGACTGTAATTTTTCATATTTTTAATTGCCATTCTCTGTAACCACTTAAACTTCGTTGCCACGCATGGTCACCGATTTTGATGAAACTTCACCCATGCTTAGTACTTGACACCAGAAACAAATATCAAACAAAATTTCGTTGCTAAGTGTCTCGGTTGCTATGGCAACAGCAGGAAAAGTTTGAAAATTCGAGATTTTCAGCCACTTTAAATCCTGAGTGTGACTTAATAAAAACTAGAAAAAGCAAACAAACCATTCTAAAAAAAACATGACACCTTTGAT